>NC_092383.1:4379951-4679951 GCF_030028105.1 Mobula birostris | reverse complement strand
GAATGTCACCACGACTGGTGATGAAACGTCTGCAATCCAATGGGCAAGCTCGGTGAACAACACAACAAGCATGTCAGTGGTATTAAACCTGATTCTGAGTAGAGCTCACTTCTTGAGAGCCAGCAACTTGTGTAACTCATCTCCATTCATCACAAACTCTTTCACTTGCAAAACTTTCTTCTCAGTGCAACCCACCAAACAATCCGAACTGTGCGTCAATAATCCGTGGGAAGGCCTCTGTTCAACGAGGGCTGCACGGTAGCATATTGCTTTACACTGCCAGCAGTCAGGGTTCAATTCCCCCCGCTGTCTGTAAGGGGTTTGTACATTCTCCTCATGACCACGGACGTTTCCGTTTCCTCTTCCTCCGGGTGCTCCGGTTTCCTCCCACACTCTAAAGACGTACAGTTTAGGGTTAGTGAGTTGTGGCACCGGAAACACGGCCACACTTGCAGGCTGCCCCCCCAGCACATCCTCAGACTGTGTTAGTTGTTGATCCAAACCACACATTCACTGTATGCTTCAATGTACGTGAGACAAATAAAGCTAAATTTTAGTCTTTCATTCAGCTTCCCTTGTATGCACCTGTCCAGCTCGACCAACTTTTGAAAAGTTGCCTTTTTGAATTCACACCAATATTTCCACCAGCACCAATCTGCCCCACCCACCAACCCCAGCTTGATGCACAAGATGTCTGGAGGAGAAAGAAATTAGAAAACAAAAAGTTCAAACCTATTATGAGTAACATGAGGGGAAACTTCTTTACTCAGAGAGTGGTAGCTGTGTGGAATGAGCTTCCAGCGGAAGTGGTTGAGGCAGGTTTGATGTTGTCGTTTAAAGTTAAGTTGGACAGCTATATGGACTGGAAAGGAATAGAGGGTTATGGGCTGAGTGCAGGTTGGTGGGACTAGGTGAGAGTAAGCGTTTGGCACAGACTAGAAGGGCCGAGATGGCCTGCTTCTGTGCTGTAATTGTTATATGGTTATATTATCAATATATGTCACCATATACTACCTGAGATTCATTTTCTTGAAGCCATTCATAGTAGAATGAAAGGAATACAATAGAATTCATGAAAAAGTGTGCGCACGTGCACACACACACACAGTGACTAACAAGCAACCAATATGGAGAAGATGACAAACTGCACAGATACAAAAATAAGTAAATAAATACTACTGAGAACATGAGTTGTAGAGTCCTTGAGAGGGAGCCTGTACGTTCAGTGTCGGGATGAGGGAAGTTATCCACACTGATTCAGAAGCCTGATGGTTGTTCCTGAACCTGGTAGTGTGGCACCTAAGGCTCCTGTAGCTCCTTCCCGATGGTAGTAGGGAGGAAGGAGAAGAGAGCATGGCCGAGATGGTGGGGCTCCTCAATAAACAAAGGGATCTTCCACCGCAGAGAAGGGCAACATAATTCCACTCCCACTCTCTGCTCAGCAATATAACATCCAGGAATAAGTTGTACATGGTCTGTGAGAATTTGACAATATAGAGCCTGGGTCTATTTTCATTATCAATGGAACCACACCCAGTAATTCCCTTCCAGCACAGTGAGGGAGTACTCATGTTATACAGGGTGCAGTGACTCGAAGGAGCAGCTCAGCACCAACACGAGAATGGACACTGTACCCTGGTCTCTCCAGAGATGCCTGTCTGTGAAAAATGAGAAGCACAAATCCAGACCTCAGCAGGAAGCCTTGAACCTCAGTGGGGGAGAAGGAGTGTGCGTCAGCAATGTGGCCAGAAGGCAAACCTTTCAGGCATCTTGCAAACCTGCCAAGTCAAAGTGACCTGCAAATTTAGCAACTTTTTTCATTCACATAGCTCCTTTCATTCAAGAAAACATCCTGGCATACTTCATAGGAACAACTGACAGATACAAGTTGGCACCAATCTGCACAAAGACCGGCTCAAAGATGAGATTAGCTTTAATTGTCACATATAGAGTGACATATCATAACATACGGTTATGATAAATACCGTACTATACAGTGAACTACATCGTCTGCATCAATGTACAACACAGTCCAAGGATGTGCTTGGGGTTCGGGGAGAGGAGGAGCCTACAAGTGTCACCATGCTTCCAGCACCAACAGTTCATGATCAAATCTTACGAACCCTGACCTGTACGTCTTTGGATTGTGGGAGGAAACTGGAGCACCCGGAGGAAACCCACATGGTCACAAGGAGAGCGTACAAATACCTTACAGACAGCAGCAGGAATTGAACCCTGATCGCACAGGTGGTGCTGTAAAACACTTACGCTACCACGCTGCCCTGCCATAGAACTGAGGCCGAACCCATTAAGGAGCGTGTTAAAGGAGAGTGGGATAATGGGATTCAGGGAGGCCAAGGGAAACCAGGGACGAGCGAGACACCAGCACCACAGGACTGTAATTGCTGAGGACTTCAGCTAAAGAGCAGGTCCTTTTAAGAACAAATGCAAGAGATTCTGCAGATGCTGCAAATCTTGAGCAACACAGGATCTGTCCTGGTGAAGTATCTCAGCCCAAAACGGCGACTGCTTATTCAAAGTTCAAAGTAAATTTATTATCAAAGTACATGTATAACACTATAGATTTATTTTCTTGCAGACATCCTCAGTGAAACAGAGAAATACAACAGAATCATGAAAAACTGCACACAAAGACCGACAAACAATGTGCAAAGGACAACAAACTTGCAAACAAAAAAGAAAGTAGTAAAAAAATAGTACTGAGAGCATGAGTTGTAGAGTCCTTGAGCGTTAGTCAACAGGCTGTGAAATTTGTTCGGCATTGAGGTGACTGCCATTAGGAGGAGCCTGATAATTGAAGGGTTCCTGAAATTCATGGTCTAGGACCTACGGCTCCTGTACCTCCTCGAAGCAAGCAGTAAGGCATTCTCTAAAATTCCACTCTTAATTTATTCTCTATTATAATGCCTAACGCCCAAACACCATTGGCCTTTCCGGCACTCCTTCACTTTACCAACAAGACAGATGCCAAGTCCAATTAAAAAGCAAGCCTTAAGCCAAGCAGGACTCCTAGCCCGCAGCAGCTGTCGTACAGTGGAATGATAGTTTTACTGTTGCTGGGTCTTCACTAATGTGTAAAAGCCTCCAGCTCAACCCCATGATTAGCAAGTGCTGCCGCCCTTTTCTGCACTCAGCAACCCTCCCGACAGCGGGTTTGATCTCAGTCATCAGTCCGGATGCAAGCACAGCTACATGCAGGCAAACATTTTTTAAGGCGTTTATACCAGCCAACGGAAATAAGAACACAAGAGATTCTGTGGATGCCGGAAAGTCCAGAGCAACACACACACACACACAAACAAAATGCTGAAGAATGCAACAGGTTCAGGTAATATCTATGGCGGGGGATAAACAATCGATGTTTTGGCTGAGATATGGCATGTAATCTTCAAGGAGATCAATGACAAGTGGATCTGTTCTGGGACTCCCTGCTCGTTGTGATTTTTATAAATGACTTGGATTTAGAAGTGGAAGGGTGGGGGATGGGGGAGGGGGTTAAGTAAGTAGCCTGTCACATGATCAGGAGGCCATTCAGCCTCTCGTTTGCTCTGCTATTTAACCACAGTACATCGTTCCATCCAACAGATAAAACATCCTGAGACAGAGTTTGATTACAGAGGGGCAAAGTTCTGAATGAAACCAAGAAGAATATGAAGCCTGCTGCACCAAAACAGAAGGTGCTCATACTTTGTGTGAGCTAGATTTTAACAGGGACATTTCCAGCAGAGCAGCTTGAGACCCAGTTCTCTTTAGATAAACTACCAAAGTGCAGTCATTTGTTCTGTCAACTCTCGTTCTGAAAATTATGAGTGGTATAGACAGGGCAGATGCAGGCAGGTCCAGGCTACTGAGGGTGAGTGAGACCAAAACTAGAGGTCAGAGGTTAAGGGTGAAAGGTGAAACGTTTAAGGTGAACCTGAGGGGAAACTTCTTCATTCAGAGGGTGGAATGACCTGCCAGTGGAAGAGCTGGATGCAGGTTTGATTGCAGTGTTTAAGAGAAGTTTGGATAAGTACATGGATGGGAGGGGTATGGAGGGATATGGTCCAGGTGCAGGTCGATTGGACCAGGCAATATTGACTCGATGGACCAAAGAGCTTGTTATCTGTGCTGCAGTTCTGTATGACTATAGGTGGACAATTTTGTTCATGCTTAACTCCCCCTTTAACTTTTCCTGTGAATTATTGTCACCACATCACTACCGGTACAAATAACCCACCAACCCCCACGTCTGTGAGGTGGGGGAGGGAACTGGAGCACTCATGTGGCTGTCGTGCAAACTCTGCACAGACAGCGGTGGGGGAGGGAACTGGAGCACTCACGTGGCTGTCGTGCAAACTCTGCACAGACAGCGGTGGGGGAGGTCAGGAATGGCAGTCGGTCCCCAAACTGGAGGCATCAGCCCCACGAGCTGTGCTCGTCTCTCACTGAGTACAATGCCACCGAGGGGAACTTCACTCAGACAGCGGTGAGAGTGTGCAACAGGCTGTCAGAGCAAGTGGTGCATGCCTGCTCGAGTCCGACGTTCAAGAGGAGTTTGGATAGGCGTGCAGATGGGAGGGGTACGGTCCAGGTACTTGTCGATGGGACCAGGCAAATTAATAGTTCAGCAAGGAGTAGATGGGCCAAAGGGCATGCTTTTATGCTGTAGTGTTCTATGACTCTATGAACCATCTTCATTGCAATTCCAAAGTTCAAAGTAAAGTTATTATCAAGTGCACTTATGTCACCATATACAACCCTGAGATTCATTTTCTTGCGGACAATTACAGGAAAAATAGAACGGACAAAAAACAATGGAACAGGTTGGCTGGTACAATGGGGGGGGGCGTAGTGGTTAGCAACAAGCTGAACTACAGCCCGAGCGATCTGGGTTCAATTCCCACCACTGTCTGTAGGGAATTTGTACGTTATCCCCGCGGGTTACCTCCGGGTGCCCTGCAGTCATCCCACTGGGCGGGGGGGGGGAGAGGTTCGTAAATTGGGAGTATGCCATGACAGTACTAGAAGTGTGGCGATATTTGCAGGCTCGCACTCCCTCAAACACATCACAAACGATGGCACAAACGACACACTTCACTGTCTGTCCTGAGGTTTAACTGGACCTCTGACAAATAAAGCTAATCTTTACCATCAAAAGACAAATTATTAGTGCTGATAAGCAAGGTCAGAGCGACAAGTTTTAAAGGAGGTGATGGAGAAGCAGAGGGGTTAGGGAAAGGACATGTTTAAAATTAGCTCTGCTTGAACCCTGTCACATACCATACCTACACATAAAATGACACTTGGAGAGAGCAGGAGGAAAGAATAACAGTCTGATCCTTTCTTAGAGACGATTACAAGTTTCAGTAGATGATTTTAGAATGTAGTTTACCAAAACATCATTATAAGGATATGAAAACACTTCAGTGATGGCTTTGTCATCTGTAACATTATAAGGCATCACGGTCAATAAAGTATGACTATGACTATAGTGCAGTGGTTAGCATAACACGACTACAGCTTGGAGCATCCCAGAGTTCAGAGTTTAATTCCAGCACCGTCCATGCAGTTTGAACATTCTCCCTGTGAACCACACGGGTTTCATCCAGGGTGCTCTCGGTTCAAAGATGTCCTACCAGTTGGTAGATGAATTGGCCATTAAGACTGAGGATTAGTGTTGAATAGGTGGGGTGCTGCGCAGTGAGACTCGTTGGGCCAGAAGAGCCTGTTTTGCACTGATTCTCTAAATAAAAGGTAAATCATTAAACACACTCGAGTACTTGCTCAACTGCGTTGGAAACTAATTTACCAGGCTGCAAGTATCCCAGAGCAGCAGCAACAAGCCCTGATGATAAAAAGCCAAAAGCTACAATCAACAAGGCTGAAATAAATATTTTGTTTTTGGATAAGGGCCAGTGTTTAGAAGTCGCTCGAAGCATTGGCCCTGCAGCTGAATGACATCATTGACTCAATGAGATTAGAGCCTATCCATTCACTCCCACGCATCTATTATTAAAGCCTGCAGAACTACCTTGGATCAATATGGATATCTATATTCTGCAGCCATCAGAAACTCGGTCATTCCTTTTTCCAAAGACACTTAACTCTGCTGCAGGGAAAGCCACGATGTTATAATACTAATCACAACTTCGTAACTGCAGACATGATCATAGTCGAACCATGCGACACATACACATGCAAACTCCCCAGACACTAAATTAAACTAAAGAGAGTTCTGGCGAAAGTTACCTACAGAGGGCACGGAGGCACAGGAGAACCAGTGCTTCATGCTGGTCTAGAATGCTTCTGGAGCTCGGACAGATCTGTGCTTGCAAATGCAGCCCGCTATAAATCAACTCTACAATTGACACGGTGCAGACCAGGGCTAGAAACAGCACCGTCGCAGGGTCCGCAGGCTCTGAGCACTGTTCTACAACCTCAGAAGGATCGCATGTTTCCAGTCCACGACCCTATATGCATTGTACTAAATTCTCCTCATCTTCTGAGTCATCGTCAGACTTCATTACTTCCCAGGAGGGACCCTTATTCGGAGTATTTTGAGCTTTGTTTCAGAAATCACAGACTGCAGCCCAGGGATTAAAACAAAGCACTTCTTCCTCCTTTCCCCTGCACAGAGCCCTTGGGTGCCAGCTTGTTCGATTCCAGCCCTTCCGAACAAGAGAGCAAGTGCAGCCAGGGATCACAGAGCTTCTGCTGTGAAGCAGTGCTCACCCCGGCAACATGTGCCAAGCTTAAGTCAAACTTTCATCTTGGCACCAAAATATCACAGCCAGATCACAGTAAACAGGCCATGATATCACCCAACTCCTGCATTATTGACCTCGCAACCCTCCGAGAGACGTCTGCAAGGTACAGCTAATAATAATCCAGTGCATGCATAGCCTCTGAGTAATGGGGTATCGAGCTATCATCATCGAAGGCAAAGCATCAAGGCATGCTTTGCAGGATTCTAAAAATAGTCACTTCCAGCAGGGAGATTCAGAAGTGTCAGGTTCAGAAAGGACTCTGGATGACCTTTGGACATGGTTGCCTCACCAAATGAGCGACCCACTAAGTCACCAGGCACACATAAACATGGGATTCCACAGATCTTTAGGCTTGAAGTGGAGGTTGTTAGCAGAGGTCATTTAGAAAGGGCATCCAAAAAAGGAGAAAGCAGGAGAATGGGGTTGGGAGGGATAATTTAATCGGTCATGATGGAACGGTGGAGCAGACTCAATGGGCTGAATGGCCTAATTCTGCTCCCATGTCTTATGCAGATACTGGAAATCCAGAGAAGTCCCGGACTTATTTCCTGGCATAATTTACATATTACTATTTAACTATTTATGGTTTTATTACTAATTATTTATGGTGCAACTGTAACGAAAACCAATTTCCCCCGGGATGAATAAAGTATGACTATGACAAAACGCTGGAGGAACTCAGCAGGTCAGACAGCATCAATGGAGGTGAATAAAGATTTGATATTTTGGGCCAAAAATCTTAATCAGCAATGGAGAGGAAGGGGGAAAAGACTGAATAGGAAGCTGGGGGCAAAAGTAGTAGTGCAAGCAGGAAGGTGATATCCTCACTCCCCCACCTATAAGATATAGGAGCAGAAATAGGCCATTTGGCCCATTGAGTCTGCTCCACCACTTCATCACGGCTGATCCAATTTTCCTCTCAGCCCCAATCTCCTGCCTCCGCCCCATATCTCTTCATACCCTGACTCATCAAGAATCTATCAACCTCTGCCTTAAACATACATAAAGACTTGGCCTCCAGACCTGCCTGTGGCAAAGAATTCCACAGATTTACCACTCTCTGGCTAAAGAAATTCCTCTTCATCTTTGTTCAAAAAGGTCACCCCTCTATTCTGAGGCTGTGTCCTCTGGTCTGAGAGTTCCCAACCATTGGAAGCATCCTCTCCACATCCACTCCATCAAAGCCTTTCACATTTGATAGGTTTCAATGAGTCCACCTCTCATTCTTCCGAATTCTAGTGAATACAGGCCCAGAACTATCAAATGCTCTTCATATGATAAACCATTCAATCCTGGAATCCTTTTTCTGAACTTCCTTTGAACCTCTCCAGTTTCAGCACATCCTTTAGTAGATAAGGGGCTCAAAACTGCTCACAATACTCGTAGTGAGATCTCACCAGTGCTTTATAAAGTCTCAACATTACATCCTTGCTTTTATATTCTAGTCCTCTTGAAATTAATGCTAACATCGTGTTTGCTTTCCTCATCACAGACCCAATCTGCAAATTAACCTTCAAGAGATCCTACACAAGGTCTCTCAAGTCCCTCAGCACCTTAATTTTTTGTATTTTCTCTCCATTTAGAAAATAGCGTACCCTTTCATTTCTTCTACCCACCTATCTTCCCCCTCCAACCAGATGGAATGAACATCGATTTCTCTAACTTACGGTAATTTCTCCTCCCTCTCCTCCTCTCTCTTTTCCATTCAGACTTCCCACTTATCCCTTCTCACCTCCCTATCATGTCACCCTGGTTCCCCTCCTCCATCCATCTCTCCTCTCCCATCAGGTTCCTTCTGCAGCCCTCCCATCTCTCACCACCCAGCTTCTCACCTCATCCTTCCCCCTCCACTGGCTTCACTTATCACCTGCCAGCTTGACCTCCTTCCCCCCACCGTCACACCCCATCCTTTCCAGTCCTGACGAAGGGTCTCAGCACCAAACGCTTAAAGCTTCTTCCCCTCCATAGACGCTGCCTGACCCACTGAGTTCCTCCAGCATTTTGTGCAAGTTGTCAGCAGCACAGTGTCCCTGCCGCGCAGTGCGTAGATTGCATCATCATTGGTCAGGCTGCTTAAGGTCCTCCATCACCCAGCAGCACAAGGGAGACCACTTGCTCGCAGATCCCTGCCAAAGCACTTCACTCTACATCTGCAACGAGATTCAGTAACAATATCACATGCGAGCTGCAGTCAATCACAAGGAGGTTGCCAGCCGCAACATGTATTTTAAACCACGTAGCGTAAATATATTTCGAGCTATGACAATTTATATTTTCATTTGGAATTTAAAACTATTAAAAACACAGGGCACCAGAATACTCCTTTTCATCTCATGGGCCGTCTTTAAACTCCATTCAGGAGACGACAGGCTGCGTTCCTGAAAATCCAGCAAGTGAGAGACGTAATTGTTAAGTTTAAGGGTAACACACAAAATGCTGGAGAAATTCAGCAGGTCAAACAGCATTCATGGAAAGAAATAAAGAGTCAACATTTCAGGCTGAGACCCTTCATCAGGACACTATTTAGTGAACAAGTATCTGCCCTTTTACAGGCATTTGTGTAAACAACAATCTACATTTACAGAGCATTCTTGCTACTATTAACAGACAGGAGCCTTGGGTCCCACACCACCAGGTTCAGGAACAGTTATTACCCCTCATCCATCAGGTCCCACACCACCAGGTTCAGGAATCATTATTACCCTTCAACCATCAGATCCCACACCACCAGGTTCAGGAACAGTTATTACCCCTCCGCCATCAGGTCCCACACCACCAGGTTCAGGAACAGTTATTACCCCTCGACCATCAGGTCCCACACCACCAGGTTCAGGAACAGTTATTACCCCTCGACCATCAGGTCCCACACCACCAGGTTCAGGAACAGTTATTACCCCTCGACCATCAGGTCCCACACCACCAGGTTCAGGAACAGTTATTACCCCTCGACCATCAGGTCCCACACCACCAGGTTCAGGAACAGTTATTACCCCTCGACCATCAGGTCCCACACCACCAGGTTCAGGAACAGTTATTACCCCTCGACCATCAGGTCCCACACCACCAGGTTCAGGAACAGTTATTACCCCTCGACCATCAGGTCCCACACCACCAGGTTCAGGAACAGTTATTACCCCTCGACCATCAGGTCCCACACCACCAGGTTCAGGAACAGTTATTACCCCTCGACCATCAGGTCCCACACCACCAGGTTCAGGAATAGTTATTACCCCTCGACCATCAGGTCCCACACCACCAGGTTCAGGAACAGTTATTACCCCTCGACCATCAGGTCCCACACCACCAGGTTCAGGAACAGTTATTACTCCTCGACCATCAGGTCCCACACCACCAGGTTCAGGAACAGTTATTACCCCTCGACCATCAGGTCCCACACCACCAGGTTCAGGAACAGTTATTACCCCTCGACCATCAGGTCCCACACCACCAGGTTCAGGAACAGTTATTACCCCTCGACCATCAGGTCCCACACCACCAGGTTCAGGAACAGTTATTACCCCTCGACCATCAGGTCCCACACCACCAGGTTCAGGAACAGTTATTACCCCTCGACCATCAGGTCCCACACCACCAGGTTCAGGAACAGTTATCACCCCTCGACCATCAGGTCCCACACCACCAGGTTCAGGAACAGTTATTACCCCTCGACCATCAGGTCCCACACCACCAGGTTCAGGAACAGTTATTACCCCTCGACCATCAGGTCCCACACCACCAGGTTCAGGAACAGTTATTACTCCTCGACCATCAGGTCCCACACCACCAGGTTCAGGAACAGTTATTACCCCTCGACCATCAGGTCCCACACCACCAGGTTCAGGAACAGTTATTACCCCTCGACCATCAGGTCCCACACCACCAGGTTCAGGAACAGTTATTACCCCTCGACCATCAGGTCCCACACCACCAGGTTCAGGAACAGTTATTACCCCTCGACCATCAGGTCCCACACCACCAGGTTCAGGAACAGTTATTACCCCTCGACCATCAGGTCCCACACCACCAGGTTCAGGAACAGTTATCACCCCTCGACCATCAGGTCCCACACCACCAGGTTCAGGAACAGTTATTACCCCTCGACCATCAGGTCCCACACCACCAGGTTCAGGAACAGTTATTACCCCTCGACCATCAGGTCCCACACCACCAGGTTCAGGAACAGTTATTACCCCTCAACCATCAGGCTCCTGAACCTGCAAGGATAACTTCTCTCACCTCAACAGTGAACTTATTTCACAAACTTCAGATTCACTTTCAAGGACTCAACAATTTATGATCTCAGTATTTCTACAATTCGTCTTCTTTTGCACATTGGTTGTTTGTCAGCCTTTGCGTATATTTTTTTCATAAATTCTATTGTATTTCTTTACTTTCCTGTAAATGCCTGCAGGAAAATGAATCTCAGGGTGGTATCGGATTACAAGTACTTTTACTTTTTTTGAAAACAACAAGGCATCCTGTGGGAAGCACAAGACAGAATCAGACACCTATCACATGAAGAGGAAGACCTGAAGAAGTGTTGGAAAGACATGGAGGTTAAAGGGAGAGGATTACAGTACTTGGAAGCTGAGCAGAGTTTCGCCAAGCAACAAACAAAACACTGGAGGAACTCAGCAAGTCAGGCAGCTGTATAAACAGTGGATGCTTTGGCCTGTCACCCGTCATCAGGGCTGGAAAGGAAGGGGGCAGAAACCAGAATAAGTAGGTTGGGGGGGAGGGGAAGGAGTTCAAGCTGGCAGGTGACAGGTGAGGGGGAAGGTGGGTGGGTGGGGAGGGGAGAATGAAACAAGAAACTGAGTGGGGATAGGCAGAAGAGGTAAAGGGCTGAAAGAGATCCCCAGTATTTTGTGTGTGCTACTCAAGATTTCCAGGATCTGCAGAATTTCATGTTAGGCTCACACTGTCCAATAATTGCTTAATGCTTGAAAGATACAAAACACATTAGCCTTAAATTATAACCATTTCCCACTGGAAGGAAATAAGCAAGAGTTCAAATGTTATTTGGTTAAATCAGGTATGAGCAAGGAACAAGGAAATTTAAAAGCTGGGCCACTCCAAGAAAATGCACCAGCAGCTCTACTTCCTCAGATGCAAAAGTCCCCCGTTTGTAGTGACGGAGCACAGAAAACACCCTATCTGGGTGCATCAGGGCTTTTGCGACAACGCTCTGCCTGTGACCGCAGAGTTGTGGACACAGATCAGCACACCACGAAACCAGCCCCCCCCTCCATGGACTACGTCTACATTTCTCACTGCCTCGGTAAAGCAGCCAGACCCCAGCCGCCACAGATATTCTCTCTTCTCCCCTCTCCCATCAGGTGGAAGATACACAAGCCTGAGACATGTACCACAGCGTTTAAGGACAGCTTCTACCCTGCTGTAGTAAGTCTACTGAATGATTCCCAAATGTCGGGGTTCCCACCCTGGGCTCCACAGACCTTCCATTAATGATGGCATAAAAAGGTTGGGAACCCGTGCCCTAGTATGCCAAGACAGGCTCATGACCTCAACCTACTTCGTCATGACCTGGCACCTTATTACCCGCCTGCTCCGCACTTCCTCTGTCATTGTTATGCTTTACTCTGCATTGTTTTTCTTTACGATCCCAATGTGCCAATGATCAGTATGGATGGGAGAGAGAATAACGTTTTTCACTGTACCTTGCCAAACGTGACAGTAACAAACCAATTTTACCACTGGAAGTTTGGACAAGTATGAGCATCCAACCACAGTGCATACATGGGAAAACTGCACCCAAAGAGCCCATTATGTTAAGATATTTAAGTGTTAAATTAGTAGCATATAGTTATATACCACTGAAGGGAAAAAAAATCCAGAAATAATAAACTTTCAAGATGTGCCAAAGTACTTCATAAAGGACTGTTCAAAGTACAATTATAATGTCAAAGACATGGGAGCAATACTACAAGGAGCAAGATCATACAGTATACCCGGGTAATGAGTTTGTTCATTCATTATGAGCTGTGTTGTCTGATATGGGCAATCATGGTCTTATCCATGACCAAATGATTGATCTCGGAAAATTTATTTATTTAATTATTTAATTGTTTGTTTTTTTTCTCCCCCCAGAAGTGGTTTCCCATTGCCTTCTTCTGGGCAGTGTCTTTACAAGACGGGTGACTGAGCCATTATCAATACTCTTCAGAGATTGTCTGCCTGGTGTCAGTGGTCACATAACCAGGTCTTGTGATGTGCACCGGCTGCTCATACGACCATCCACCAGCTCATGGTTTCATGTGACCCTGATCAGGAGGAACTTAGCAGGTGCCACACCTTGCCCAAGGGTGACCTGCAGGCTAGTGGAGGGAAAGAGCACCTGACACCTCCTTTGGAAGAGACACATCTCCACTCTGCCGCCCATTAGGTAATGAGTAGATAATCTATTTAACTCTGTTTAGGAGTCAGGGTAACACAAAACTTTGAAAACTTAAAATATACTTTAAACTTTGAAAATGGAAACAGCCACTCGGCCCATCTTGTCCATGCCAACCAAGATGCCCATCTAAGCTAGCCTCATTTGCATTTATCAAACTACATCCTTTGAGTTAATTGACATATTTTAGGATTCTGTATTAATCCGTTTTATTAAACACCAATGGCTTGCAAAAGGACTTGCATTTCTATAGTGTTTTTCCGAAACTCAAGATATCCCAAAGTACTTTTGAAGCACAACCAAGAGGACGTAGAAGGCTGTAGACTCAGCCCACTCCATGATGGGCACCAGCCTCCCCACCCTCGAGGACATCTTCAAAAGCTGATGCCTCAAGGGGAGGAGGTACAGGAGCCTGAAGAGACATACTCAACGTTTCAGGAACAGCATCTTCGCTTCCACCGTCAGATTTCTGAACGGTCCATGAACACTACCTTGTGCGACATTTTTTTAAAAC
The DNA here is from genome assembly GCF_030028105.1 of Mobula birostris. NCBI lineage: Eukaryota > Metazoa > Chordata > Chondrichthyes > Myliobatiformes > Myliobatidae > Mobula > Mobula birostris. The sequence goes on along the minus strand of NC_092383.1, from coordinate 4,666,252 downwards.
ACTTCTTTCTTTGTAATTTATGGGCAGTTTTATACCTTGGTTTTTTATTTGCAAACTTAGTTTCTTGAACTGATTCCTCTGTAGTTCCTTTCCATTTGAGTAATATTCGGTTCTATCTACCAAATTCAGTAACCTCACACTTTCCCTGATTATCCAGGCATCCCCCAGGTTATGAAAGGGTTATGCTCCTGAGCAGTTGCTACTCAAGCCAAAATCATTCATTTTCTATAGCTACCCATGTCACACTGCATTACATACACTAGCGACAACTCCTTCCCAACCCAGTGTGCTCTTCTGCTACCGTGGCCCACCCACTTCAAGGTTTGACATATTGTGCGTTCAAAGGTGCTATTCTCTACAGTTGAAGTCGGAAGTTTACATACACCTTAGCCAATTACATTTAAACTCAGTTTTTCACAATTCCTGACACTTAATCCTAGAAAACATTCCCTGTCTTAGGGATCAGTTAGGATCACTACTTTATTTTAAGAATGCGAAATGTCAGAATAATAGTAGAGAGAATGATTTATTTCAGCTTTTATTTCTTTCATCTCTTTCCCAGTGGGTTAGAAGTTTATATACACTTTGTTTGTATTTGGTAGCGTTGCCTTTAAATTGCTTAACTTGGGTCAAACAGTTTGGATGGCCTTCCACAAGCTTCTCACAGTAAGTCGCTGGAATTTTGTTCCATTCCTCCAGACAGAACTGGTGTAACTGAGTCAGGTTTGTAGGCCTCCTTGCTCACATACGCTTTTTCAGTTCTGCCCACAAATTTTCTATCGGATTGAGGTCAGGGCTTTGTGATGGCCACTCCAATACTTGGACTTTGTTGTCCTTAAGCAATTTAGCCACAACTTTGGAGGTACGCTTGGGGTCATTGTCCATTTGGAAGAACCATTTGCGATTGAGCTTCAACTTCCTGGCTGATGTCTTGAGATGTTGCTTCAATATATCCACATAATTTTCCTTCCTCATGATGCCATCTATTTTGTGAAGTGCACCAGTCCCTCCTGCAGCAAAGCACCCCCACAACATGATGCTGCCACGCCCATGCTTCACGGATGGGATGGTGTTCTTCGGCTTGCAAGCCTCACCCTTTATCCTCAAAACATAACGATGGTCATTATGGACAAACCGTTCAATTTTTGTTTCATCAGATCAGAGGATATTTCTCCAAAAAGTAAGATGTTTGTCCCCATGTGCACTTGCAAGCTGTAGTCTGGCTTTTTTATGGCGGTTTTGGAGCAGTGGCTTCTGCCTTGCTGAGCAGCCTTTCAGGTTATGTCGATATAGGACTCGTTTTACTGTGGATATAGATACTTGTCTACCTGTTTCCTCCAGCATCTTCACAAGGTCCTTTGCTGTTGTTCTGGGATTGATTTGCACTTTTCATGCCAAAGTACGTACATCTCTAGGAGACAGAATGCGTCTCCTTCCTGAGCAGTATGACGGCTGCGTGGTCCCATGGTGTTTATACTTGCGTACTATTGTTTGTACAGCTGAACGTGGTACCTTCAGGCATTTGGAAATTGCTCCCAAGGATGAACCAGACTTGACATCATTTTCTGACCTCAATCCGATAGAAAATTTGTGGGCAGAACTGAAAAAATGTGTGCGAGCAAGGAGGCCTACAAACCTGACTCAGTTATACCAGTTCTGTCTGAAGGAATGGAACAAAATTCCAGCAACTTATTGTGAGAAGCTTGTGGAAGGCTACCCAGAACGTTTGACCCAAGTTAAACAATTTAAAGGCAATGCTACCAAATACTAACAAAGTGCATGTAAACTTCTGACCCACTGGGAAAGTGAGGAAAGAAACAAAAGCTGAAATAAATCATTCTCTCTGCTATTACTCTGATATTTCACATTCTTAAAATAAAGTAGTGATCCTAACTGACCTAAGACAGGGTATGTTTTCTAGAATTAAATGTCAGGAATTGTGAAAAGCTCAATTTAAATGTATTTGGCTAAGGTGTATGTAAACTTCTGACTTCAACTGTATATCACTGTTGTAACATGTGCTTGAGTTACTGTCCCCTTCCTCCCAGCTTGCACCAGTCTGGCCATTCTCTGACACTATGAAAAAGGTGTCTTTGCTCAAAGAACTGCTGCTTATTGGATTTTTGCTCCCGCACCATTCTCTGTAAACCCTCAAGAATGTTGTGTGTGAATATCTCTGGTTCTGAGATACTCAAACCACCCCGTCTGACACCAACAATCATTTCACGGTCAAGGTCACTTAGATCACATTTCTTCCCCATTCTGATGTTTGGTCTGAACAACAATTGAACCTCTTGAATATGTCTGCGTGCTTTTATGCACCAAATTGCAGACGCGTGATTGGCTGATTAGATAGTTGTATTAACAAGCAGGCGTACCTAATAGAGTGGCCACTGACTGCAGATCGTGTTTCCAGTCGCTAGTAAGCACTGTGAAACAATAAACATACATTAGAGGTGTATGGGAGTATTTGCATAAAGCTCAATCCTGCAAGGTCGGTCATCCATAACCCAGGAAACACCTGTATTACTGAATCTGTGCTGTATGACACATGACACAACCCTTCAGTTTCAATTTTACCCATTAACTACTCCCAAGATTTTAATCACGTACCTATGCACCAAAAGCAATTTCCTGCCAACTGGCGCTTCACTGCATGGGAGGAACCCTCAGATTCCATCTGCCAAATTTTGCTTTTTCACTTAACCTATCCAAATATCATTACAGACATTATTAGAGTTGTGTAACTAAACCTGTTTCAACAAACAGAAAGTAAGACACAGCCATAAGAGACACAGTTGTAGAACACTACGGCACAGAAACAGGCCCTTCAGTCCATCTAGTCCATGCTACCTACTTACCGCCCATTATGCCACTGGCATTTAGGGCAGCAATGAAGGCTTTCTTCATTGCTGTTTCCATCACAATTTTCTTTTGACCAGTCAGGATTGTTTGGCTTGAGCTGAATCCCCAAACTTGGAGGACTGCTGGACCACTCTTAGTCAGGGCTCTATAATTTGACCTGTTCAGCATGGGTGGCCCTACCAAGGGACAAGGCACAAGGCCCTGACTCCAGCCAACTTAGCTCTCTGGGTCATTGAGGCAGGCAAGCCTCCAAACCCTACGACAAGTTTGTCATCCTCCTGGAGGATCTGCTCTATACCAAACTCTTAATCTGCCTAGTCTCATCGACCTGCACCAGGACCATAGCCCTCCAAACCCTCCCATCCATGTACCTATATACATTTCTCTTAAACGTTGAAATTGAACCTGCATCTACCACCTCCGCTGGCAGCTCATTCCACACTCACATCACCCTCTGGGTGAAGTAGTTCCCCCTCAGGTTCCCCTTAAACATTTCACCTTTCACCCTTAACCCATGACCTCTAGTTATAGTCTCACTCAGCCACAGTGGAAAAAGCCTACTTGTATTTACCCTATCTATACCCCTCAATTTTGTATACCTCCATCAAAACTCCTCTCCATCTCAAGTTCAATTTATTGTCATTTGACCATACGTATGTAAACCATCAAACAAAACCACGGTCCTGCTGACCAAGGTGCCCAAGATAGTACATATAACTCACCCATAAAGTAATACTAGCATGAGTAAATTAACTAATAAGGAACATTTATAACACAAATTAAAAAGTGAACAGTATAATACGACTGGGGCTTCATAAATGAGAGCAGGGTGGTTGCAGGGAGTTCAGTATTCTCTCAGCCTGGGTGAAGAAGCTGTTTCCCATCCTAAAAGTCCTTGCCCTGATGCTATGGTACCTCCTGCCTGATGATATGGTACTTCCTGCCTGATGATAGTGGGACAAACAGATTATTGGATGGATGAGAGGGATCACTGACAATGCCAAGGACTCTGCATACACATCGCTCTGGATAAATATCTCCGATGGGTGGAAGAGAAACCTCAATGTACAGAGTTGTGGTTGATTGCTTTGCAGTTCTCATAACAGATGGTGATGCAGCTTGCAAAAAAATGGTTAGAATGGGGAGCCAAAAAAGTATACCAGCACCTCCGCCTCCTCAGGAAGCTAAAGAAATTTGGTATATACCCGTTTTAAATCGATGCACCTGAGAAAGCTTCCTTTCCAGATGCACCACGGCTTGGTGCAGCAACTGCTCCGCCCGAGACCACAAGAGACCGCGGAGGGTTGTGGGCATAACTCAGCACATCATGGAAATCAGCTTTCCTCTGTCTGAGCTTCTCACTGCTTGGGTAAAGCAACCTATGTCATCAAAGACACCACCCACCCCAGACAGTCTCTCTCCTACAACTGACCCAACCCCTCCTCTCGGGCAGAAGCCTGAACATGCTACCAAAAGGCTCAAGAACAGCTTCTATCCCCCTACTTGAAAACTAGTCAGTGGTCCCCTTGTACAACGAGATGGACTCTTGACCTCACAATCTACCTCGTGATGATCTTGCACCTTATTGTCTACCTGCAATGCTCTTTCTCCATAACGGTAATGCTCTACTCTGCTCTATCATTGTTTTCCTTTCTATGACCTGATGTGATGAAATGAACTCTACGGAGAGCACGCAAAGCATTTTTTTCCAATGTACCTCAGTACATGAGACAATAATGAGCCAAGTTGCCAATTAGTATTTCATTAGGAGCTTGAAGACATTTGGTTTGTCACCAAAGACAAGTAAATTTCTTCCCTGGTCTGATGTTTGGTGTGAACAACAACTGAACCTCCTGACCATCACTGTGTGCTTTTATGGACCGAGTTGCTGCCACGTGATTGGGTGATTGTACACTTGCATTTACAAGGTGTACAGGTGTACCTAATAAAGTGGCCACTGAGTGTGTGTGGCACGAGTCAATCGATTGCTTCCATAGAAATGCTGGAACTCCTCAGTCCAGCAAGCCCAACTTATTTCTGCAGGTTTACAGGAATATTTTTTTTTTTTTATTTTTATTTAGAGATGGGGCACAGTTACAGGCCCACTGGCCCAACGAGCCTGCCCTGAACATTTCCACCCACGTGACCAATTAACCCTCCAAATGATACGCCTCTGGACTGTGGGAGGAAACCAGAGCACCTGGAGGAAACCCACACGGTCACAGGGAGAACGTACAAACTCCAGCGCAGAACAGGCCCTTCCGGCCCTTCGAGTCATGCAGGTCCAATAATCCCCCAATTTAATCCTAGCCTAATCACAGGACAACTTACAATGACAGATTAACTTACCAACCGGTACGTGTTTGGACTGTGGGAGGAAACCAGAGCACCCGGAGGAAACCCAAGCAGTCACGGGGAGAACGTCCTCACAGGCAATGGCAGGAATCGAACCGGTGTTGCCGGTGCTGTAATAGCATTAGTCTAACCGCTACACTACCATGCCGCCCCAAATATTTTGGCTGCAGTGTCAGACAAGCTTGCACTTAGCCTAAAATTATTTGAGCACCCCCCTCGCCAGTGCCCCTGTCCACTGATATTCTGGCTGCTCGGTATATCCTTGTTAGGGTTTGTCCTGTCCCGCGTGTGATGTCACCATAAATTCCATGAAATCTCAGCAAGCTAAATATAACATTTATATTCATTGTCATACTGTATTACTTTCATAGTTACTACAGAAAAATGGAGGAAATGCCATGGCTATTTCTAAATTGCAACAGTAGGAGCTAAGCCCAGTAGACGTTATGTCGTTGTAATAGGGACAGAAGTAACTATAAGCCTATGATCTAATCCCCGCCATGTTCGATAAGGGTCAAGTGGTTTATATTACCTGTAGCTTGTTTTTGTCTAATGTTTACTAATGGAAATATCTCATCAAGTAGAACAATGCACGGTTGATAGGCTCTTGATTAGTGAGAACATCAAAGGTTACGGGGAGAAGGGAGGAGAATGGGGTTGAGGGGGAAAATAATGCAGCCATATTGGAGTGACGGAAGAGACTCGATGGGCAGAATGGACTAATTCAGCTCCAAATGAATCAGAATCAGATTGGTAGTGTACTGGGTAGCACAACACTTCACAATGCCAGCTGTAAGATTCCTGCTACTGTCTGCAAGGAGTTTGCACGCTCTCCCCGTGACCACGTGGGTTTCCTCCGGGAGCTCAGTATTCCTCCCACATTCCAAAAATGTGCAGGTTAGGGTTAGTAAGTTGCGGGCATGCTCTGTTGGTGCTGGAAGCCTGACAACACTTACAGCTTGCCCCCAGCACGTCCTGCGACTGTATTGGTCATTGAGGTGAAACGATGCATGTCACTGATGTTTCGACAAATAAAGCCAATCACTTAACTTTACTACCCCTGACATATGTCATGAAAGCTGCTTTGCAGCAGCAGTACTTAACACTACTATGTTACAATAAAAAAAATACATTTTAAAAAGTGTAAAAAGAGACCAAATTAATGAGGTGGTGTTCATGGACCATTCAGAAATCTGATGACAGAGGGGAAGAATGTGATTGCTGAAATGTTGAGTCTCTCTCTTCAGGCTCCCGTGCCTCCTTTCTGACGGTCGCATTTATGATCAGGGTTTATTAAATCAGTGCTGTGCTTTGTATGATAATGTACAATGACTGGATGCAACATGTAGTTTTCAAACCATGTGTTTCATTTAGAGAAATTTGCCCATGATTCCCTGTTGGAAACAAAGAATTCAAACTAACCATTATTCACCGCAGAAAGCATTCTTCTGGGGTGCATCACAACCTGGTATGGAAGTTGTCCTGTCCAAGGCCGGAAGAAGCTGCAGAAGATCGTGAACACGGCCCAGCACATCACACAAACCAATCTTCCATCCTTGGACTCACTTTACAGCGCACGCTGTCGGAGCAGTGCTGCCAGGATAATCAAGGACACCACCCACCCAGCCAACATACTTTTCATCCCTCTTCCCTCCGGGAGAAGGCTCAGGAGCTTGAAGATTCGTACGGCCAGATTTGGGAGCAGCTTCTTTCCAACTGTGATAAGACTGCTGAACGGATCCTGACCCGGATCTGGGCCGTACCCTCCAAATATCCGGACCTGCCTCTTGGTTTTTTTGCACTACCTTACTTTCCATTTTATATTTTCTATTTATGATTTATAATTTAAATTTTTAATATTTACTATCAATTTGTACTCCAGGGAGCGGGAAGCGCAGAATCAAATATCGTTGTGATGATTGTACGCTCTAATATCAATTGTTTGGCGACAACAAAGTATAAAGAAAAGTATTCATTGCAAACTGCAACTGGCTTTATAAAGAGAGCCTCCAAAAGGACCATTACCTTGTCACAGGGTCTGGAGGTTTGCGCGCCTCAATGAGCCAGAGAGAGTCAGGGCCTTGTGCTTTGGCTCTTGGTAGGGTCAGCTATGCCAAACAGGTCAGAGGGTGGAGGCCAGACTAAGAGTGGTCAGGGGGTTCAGCTCAGGGCTAACAACCCTGACTGATCAAAACCGCAATGAAGAATCCTTCCAGATCTGAGTGTGACTGAGGACCCTGAACCACACCTGCGGCGCAATAGAGAAGACAGCCAAGGACAGACAGAGATGGAGGAACTTCATTGCTGCCCTAAACACCAGTAGTGTAATGGGTCACTAAGTAACTTACCAAGAGGGAAAAAAAAGAACATTGAAACATAATGAAATGTGGCCATTTGCGTCAAATCAAATCAGCAAGGATTGTGCTGGTCAGCCTGCGAGTCCAGCCATGCCTCTGGCACAATATAGCACGCCCCCAACTCAAACCCCATACAGTACGTCTTACCTCCCTCATGGTTCCGCCTCCTTCTACTACCCATTGTGCTTTCCCCTATTCCTTCTTCACCTTTCCTGCCTATCACCTCCCTGCCTCCCCTCCCCTACCCCTTTATCTTTCCCCTTACTGGTTTTTCACCTGGAACCTACCAGCCTCCTCCTTCCCACCCTCCCCCCACCTTATTATAGGGCCTCTGCCCCTTCCCTCTACAGTCCTGACGGAGGGTTCCGGCCCGAAACATCGACTGATCGTTTCCGCGGATGCTGCCTGACCTGCTGAGTTCCTCCAGCGTGTTGAGTGTTGCTTTGACCCCAGCATCTGCAGAGTATTTTGAGAGTACATCTTTGGACTGTGGGAGGAAACCGGAGCACTCGGAGAAAACACACGCGGTCACAGGGAGGACACACAGACTCCTTACAGACAATGACAGGACTCGAATCCCAATCCTACAGCTGGCGCTGTAAAGCACTGAGCTAATCACTGTGTGACAGTGCCGCCCTTCAAACCCATCCTCCAAGATTACAGTATGCAAATATCTCAAGCTTCACTTTTGCCCCGGAGATAAGTCAGGAGTCTTGAAAATTACTGTAATGGAGTGTAACCAGTTACTGGGATATCTACAACTGCTTTATTCGGTTAGCCAACTGGCAATTACTGGACTCTTTAGAAACACACTAAATTTTCAGAAGCTGCATAATCATAGCTTCTCACACCCTAATTATAGATGAATTCATCTTAAACTCCTGCCCAAAGACCTATTCCTTACTTCAAGGATACATCTACTAGATTAGTGGTCATAAAACACAAACTACACATCAGAATGTGATTCACTACTCACCAAATATGCTGCACACCCTGCACATTGCCCTCACAGTGATAACAGCCCATAACAAGTGAAAAATCAAGCTCCGGGTGGAAGTCAGAGGGTCGGGCAGCCTCGGTGAAGGCAGGGGGTGTTCAAGGTGGTCCCTGCATACAACGCTCCCATGGTCGACATCTCCTGGCCAGATCATGGAACCATGCATTTCACTTCTGTTATGTCTTTTAGGTTTGTTTTTCATCTTGAATGTCATTCTGGAACTGTTGGAGCCTGAGATTTGCAGTTTGGTGATCGTTTGGGTGTTTCAGCGCTCTGCAGTCACACAGAGGATTCCGGAAGACAGAGGCAGTGCGCACGAACCTTGCGGTGAGAAGATTGCAGGATGGGGCACAAGCTGATGTCAGACTCCATTTCACTGATTAAAGCATCCATTGTTCTCTGATTAAAGCAACAAGGGAGATTGAAACAGAGGCAAATACGGAAGGTGAGCACCAGCTGCCTGCCATTTGATCGCTGGTGGGAACGCTTTGCTGCCGGAGAGGGGAGGCTATGATCTTACACAGAGCTAGTCCAATCTAACAGGTCAAATACCTTCTATGCCAAAATCACTGATTTATTTGTTTATTTAGAGATACAGCGTGGAACAGGTCCTTCCAGTCCAATGAGCCGCACCACCCGGTAACCCAATTTAACCCTAGCTTAAGCATGGGACAATGTACAATGACCAATTAGCCTGCTAAACTGTACGCCTTTGGACTGTGGGAGGAAACTGGAGCACCGGGAGGAAACCCACACATCACGGGAAGAGTGTACAGACTTCTGACAGCTTCAAACTCCAAAGCCCCGAGCTGCAAAAGCATCGCGCTACCACATCTTTAGGCAGCTCAGTGTCAAACCTCTCCCCCAAGGCAATGCCTTGGCATCCTACTGATGCGATGAAAAGGGGCTCTCGGGTTATGATGGGCTGCAACACAGAGTGCATGTCCTTTAATCTAAAAAAAACACAAGAGCCTTTTCAGCCCTTGTACCAGATCCACAATTTAAGGAAGATCCCGGGTTACAAACACACAAAACGATGGACATTCCATATACAAAGGAGCACACTCGATATTATTAAACTGAGAGGACCAATGTACATACATACATCTGTTCCTATAAATGACAGAAGTATGTTTCCCCTCTCTCTCTCTTTATCAGTCTGATGACTTTATGATGTCATTTATTACTGCACTGTGGATGCAATGTGACCATAAATGGATTTTTTTTTGTGTGTATTTTCCAACTTGTGGACAGGACTGGTCAGTAAAAGCAGCATCTGTTTGCGTGTGTGGAGGAACGGTGCAGACTGGCACATTCCCGGCTGCAGGAGGACGCGCTGAAGCTCGGCGCAGCCACCACAAGGGCTCGGTTGGGAAGGACTCGAGTCGAGGGCTCTTCCGCTACTGGACAGGGAGGAGTCAGGTTGGGTGAGGAAGCCCCTCAAATAGCAGTGAACCCCCTCACACATGAGCGGCAACAGTCCTATTGGTTTTAAGGAATGTAAAACACATCGACAGTGAATGTGAGAAGGAAAAGGCATTGTGCAGTTTATTCTTGTAAATAATTTTCTATTATGATTAAAGTTCATTTTGAATGGGAAGGAAAGCCTGCTGGTTACCCAGGAACGGCCTATTCAACTGATATCACTCCAGAACCCCATTCTAAGCCATCTCCCACAAATGAGGTCAAACATCCTGAATTGAGGAGGGAGCTTAAGGCTAACACTCACCTCCTTCTGAAGCAAGGTTACATTTCCTTAATTGGCCTATTCAGAACTCAAGGTGATAGTAACACACACATAAAAATTGCTGGTGGAACGCAGCAGGCCAGGCAGCATCTATAGGAAGAGGTACAGTCAATGTTTCGGGACAAGACCCTTCGTGTTCACAAGCAATTTTTGTGTGTGTTGTTTGAAATTCCAGCATCTGCAGATTTCCTCGTGTTTGCGTCAAGATGGTAGTCTTGCTTTCTGTGGGAAATTCAGGGATGGAAATGCACTCATCCAAAAGTCAACAGAACAGAATTCCAGAAGGAAAGGTTCACACAACACACACCGAATGCTGGAGGAACTCAACAAGCCAGGCAGCATCAATGGGAAAAAAAGTACAGTCGACATTTCAGGTCGAGACTGTACTTTTCTCCCCATAGACGCTGCCTGGCCTGCTGAGTTACTCCAGGGCGGGGGCGGGGGGAGGGGGTGTGAACGTGTGCGTGTGCGTCTTGGATTTCCAGCATCTGCAGGTTTTCTCTTGAAAGGAAAGGTTCACAGACAGCCCAGTCCACTGTTCCACTTTTATTTCTGTTTATGCATTTCACAAAGTTGAAGAGCAGTAAAAACAAATTTCTTCATCTGTGTAACGGCTTCACAAAAATTGCCTTGAATGTTACACTTATGTGGTAATATTACTGTCCAGCCCTCAATCTCCATGACTACACAACTAAACAGTGCAAGAATAGAATGCTGGCCTCTGTTACCCGAACATCGACCGCAAGAGGACAGCCTGTGATTTATGACCATTGCAGCACAGTACAGGCCCTTCGGCCCATAATGTTGTGCCAACCTTTTAACATACTCTGAGACCAACTTTACAAGGCTGAAAAGCACTTTAAAAAACTGATTGCATCCATGTAACACCTGCCACAGAGCCTTCCATTTTTCAATCATTCACGTGCCTCTTTCCTAAATATCCCTAATGTATCTGCCTCTACCACCACCCCTGGCAGCACGTTCCACGCACTCACCGCTGTCTGACATCCTCCTTGCCCAATCACCTTAAAAATATGCCCCCTTGTATTAGCCATTTCCATCCTTAAAAGGAGGTCTCCGGCTGTCCACTATCTATGTCTCTTATCGGGAGGAGGAGAAGATGGCGGCGCAACACAGCACGGGCAGCCACTCCGCTGGATGATATCTGTTGTGTCAAGTAGGCGACCGTGCACAATTCTGATTTGATGGAGGCAGACGTGAGAGTACGGAGGAACACCTGGAGAAACTTCTGAAATGCCTGCTTTGCTGCTGCTGCTACTGTGTGGTCCAGAATCTCCAGAGGGGAAGGCCCCGAGTCCTCAGCTTTGCCTGTTCTGGCAGCCGGGGAGAGGTCGAAGGTGCTCGGCAGAGGACGGCGCTCGGGAGGCTGTATCGGAGGGGCTGGTCGGAGGCTCAAAGTTTTCGGATGGACGGACTCAGTGTCGGCTGTGGTCGGCTGCTTCCAAGGCATTGGCAAGTTGACGGTGCCTGGAGGTTTATGGCAGGGAGTTTCTCCCTTTTGCCACCTGCTATCGGGGACTCAGGAGTTTGATCAGAATTTTGAGACTTTTTTTTTTACCGTGCCCATGGTCTGCTCTTTATCAAATTATGGCATTGCTTTGCACTGCTGTGACTATATGTTATAATTATGTGGTTCTGTCAGTGTTAGTCTTTGGTTTGTCCTGTTTTTCTGTGATATCACTCTGGAGGAACATTGTATCATTTCTTAATGCATGCATTTCTAAATGATAATAAACGAAGATTAAGTGTCCTCATAATCTAATCTAATCTTGTACACCTCTATCAAGTCACCTCAATCCTCCTTTGTTCCAAAGCTCTCTTTGCCTAACTTCATAAGACATGCCTTAAGGAAGATATTCTCCCACCCTGACAAGCAACAAGGGTATAATCATAAAATATTTCTATATTTCTCATTCACAGACTGGGCACCACTGATCAGCATTGCATAATGCTGAGATTAAGGAAGTTCGGCTTGTCACGAAAAGGATCGAACAAACTTCTGCAGAGGTACTGTGGTTACATTGTGGTCCGGTACGGCAATTCAAATACACAGCAACACAAGCTGCATCAGTAGCGGACTCGGCCCAAAACATCACAGGCACATCCCTCCCCACCACTGGTCATATCTACAGGAGGTGCTGCATCAAGAAGGCGACAGAGATCCACACCATTTGGGCCGTGCAATCGTCTCACAGCTAACATCGAGCAGGAGGTACAGAAGCTTGAAGTCCCACCCACTAGGTTCAGGAACAGCTGCCTCCCTTCAACCATGCTGTTCTTGAACCGAACAGCACAACCCTAATCACTACAGTTCAGTAACACTGTGGTCTCTCTGATCACTTTGCACTAAAATAAATTGTGTATTTTTAAAAAGAAAAAGTCTAATTGTGTTCTTTCTTTTAAAAATTATACACAACTTTTCTTATAAGAAGAGATTGAATTGCTTGGAACTGTCTTCACTGAAATTCAGAAGAATGGGAGGGGATTTTATAGAAATACATAACCTCAGGATTCTGGGGAATAGATTTAGGACGGAGGTGAGGAGAAACAGCTTTTCCAAGAGAGTGTGAATCTGTGGAATTCTCTGCCCGGGGAAGCAGCAGAGGTTCATTACGTACCGTGTTGTATGACGTGGGCAATCACAGTCTTTCCAATGACCACGGTTGCTCTTGGCAAATTTTTCTACAGAAGTGGTTTGCCATTGCCTTCTTCGGGGCAGTGCCTTTACAAGACGGGTGACACCAGCCATCATCAATACTCTTTCGAGATTGTCTGCCTGGTGCCAGTGGTCGCATAACCAGGACTTGTGACATGGACCAGCTGCTCGTACGACCATCCATCACCTGTTCCCATGGCTTCCCGTGACCCTGATCAGGGGCTAAGCGGGTGCTACACCTTGCCCAAGGGTGTCCCGTAGCAGAGACATATCTCCACCCCGGTACCCAAGGCTGCCTCATTAAATGTATTTAAGGCACAGTTAGATTTTTCCAGAGCAGGGGAATTAAGGGTTATAGAAGAGGAGGCAGGTACTAGGTGCAGCTGAGTCCACAGCTGTATCAGTCACGACTTTATTGAATGATGGAGCAGGCTTGATGGGCCAAAAGCATCCATTTCTTGTGTTGTTATGTTTAATTTGCAGTTTGCTTGCGAACGCTGTCGATACGATGCTGCATGAACGTGACGCTGCTGCAGCATATTGACTCCTTAGTGGCGGGAATGAACTCCAGTTGCTGGCGTTGGAAAGCGCTACACTAACCACGACACTACTGTGTCACCTCCTCACCCACACAATAACTTCACATTCACACCACAGCATCCCCTCCAGTAAAATATCCCAAATCGGCCTCACAGGTACCGCGTCGCCGGTTTGTTCAGGTGTGATCAGAGGAAGAATCTGGCTACGTGCAGCAAGGCAGCGTTGCAGCTAGTGTAACGCTTTACAGAGCCAGCGATCGGGGTTCAATCCCCACCCCGTCTGCAAGGAGTTCAAACGTTCCCCCCCCCACCTCTCCCCGAATGCATGGGTTCCCTCCAGGTGCTCTGATTTCTTCCCACATCCCAAAGACGTCGAGCTTAGAGACAGTAAATCACGAGCATGCTACACTGGTGGCAACACTTGCCGGTTGCCCCCAGCACATCCTCAGTATGTGTTGGTTGTTAACGCAACATGATGCATTTCACTGTTACGTTTCAATGTACACGACAAATAAAACTCAACATTAATCTTAGAACAGCATAAAACTACTTAAATGGAAAGAGACAAAAGGACATAGCTGTAGAGAAGATCTGGGTGGCCTTGTTTATCAGTGCTTGAAGGTCAGTGTGCTGTCACAGCCAGTAATTAGGGAGGCAGATGGAATGTGACCTTTATCACAAAGGCAATGGTGCACCAAGAAAGCAAGTCTTGCTACAACTGTTCAGGGTGTTGTTAAGACCACACCTAGAATATTATACAGGCCCAAGAGATTCTGCAGACGCTGGGAACTCAGAGCAACACATACACAAAATACTGGAGGAACTCAACAGGTCAGGCAGCATCTGGTGGGGGTGGGGTGGGGGGGAGGACAGGGGAGGGGAGGGGAGGGGAGGGGAGGGGAGGGGAGGGGAGGGGAGGGGAGGGAAGGGGAGGGAAGGGGAGGGAAGGGGAGGGAAGGGGAGGGAAGGGGAGGGAAGGGGAGGGAAGGGGAGGGAAGGGGAGGGAAGAGAATGGACAGTACATCCTTACCAATCAAGAACCCATCAAGCTCCGCTTTAAATATTACTCAATGACTTGGCCTCCACAGCTGTCTGAGGCAATGAGTTCCACAGATGGTGGGAGGCTGGTGCCCATAATGGAACTGGCTGAGCTTACAGCCCTCTGCAGCTTTTTCTGATCCTCTGCAGCTTTTTCTGATCCTCTGCATTGGTGTCCCCTCTCCAGAGCGTGATGCAACCAGTCAACGGTACATCTGTAGAAGCTTAAGGGAATTTGGTGACATGGCAAATCTCAAACTCTGAATGTCCAGCTTCAGTCGTGCCTTCTTTGTAATTGCATCAATATGTTGGTGCCAGAACAGATCCTCTGAGACGCTGACACCCAGGAACTTGAAACTGCATTCCCTTCCCCCTCATTAAGGACTGGTGTGTGTTCTCCTGACTTCCCTTTCCGGACGTTCACAATCAATTCCTTGTTCTTACTGACGCTGAGTGCAAGGTTGCTGTTGCGACACCTCTCAACCAGCTGATCTATCCCACCCCTGTGTGCCTCATCAGCATCCGAGATTCAGCCATTGGTAAATTCATAGATGACATCTGAACTGCGCCTAGCCGCACAGTCATGGATGCAGAGAGAGTAGAGCACATTGTTTACGCTGTGCTCAAATTGCCTGAAGCATTTCCAAAACTGAAAAACTCATTCATGCAGTTACTTGGTTCTGTATGGGTGTTCTTTTCCCTCTTTAAAAGGACAATTTATAATCTGCAACTGTTGCCACGAAAATGATCGAGACTGTTGCTACTTGTATAAATCTTCATCAAGCGACATAAGATTTTTTAAAAAGTTTAGCTTTATTTGTCACATTTATTCACCGTTTGCATCAACAACCAACACAGCCCAAGGATATGCAGAGGGCAGCCTGCAAGTGTTGCATGCCCACAACTCAGTAAACCTACCCGGTTGTCTCTGGAATATGGGAGGAAACTGAAGCACCTCGGGCAGGGGTTCCCATCCTAGGGTCCTGGAAACCTTGCTCAATGGTATTGGTCAATGGCATCAAAAAAGGTTAGGATCTCCCCCCCCACCGCCAACCATGGATAAACACACAAACGCCTTACAGACAGCAGCGGAAACTGAATCCTTATCGGTGATCGCTGCCAGTGTATCTGCTAACGTTACCACCCTGGCCATACCACACTCTTCCCCACCTCCCACCCTCCTCTTCTGGGTAAATGAAGTTCTTGAGAGTTTATTCTTATCTGTCTCATCAAGGATCAACCTTATTCACCGTGTACATTTACACCTGGTTCCTCATGGTTGTTATAGCCGGGGATGGTGGTGGGGACAACCTCCCACTAGCTATTAAATGGCGTGCGTCTCAAATAGCCTCTGACAACCAAGTCCAGCTCCTGGCCTGCACGTACGACTTAGCTACTAAGCACAGTGGAACTGTTGCTATTGACAGGAGATGGGGCAAAGGCAGATTACTGGCAACTTAAAACCAGTTACTTCAGGCAGATGGGTCTCCTCAACCATTGGCAGCTCATCTCGGAGAAGGAAAACTCTGATCTCAAACCTCTGCTGCCTTGGGGCAATACCCACTCATCGGGAAGGCTTCAGGAGTAAACCCTGAGGGAAAAATCCGGAGCAGGAGTACCTACGTTGAGGGGGGCAACTCCTGCCACGGTGCTGGTACAAAACCGTATTAGTCTCTGCCATTCCTTTGGGTTCATCAGATGGCGTGGAGAGGGGGAGCTTGCTACATGGGCAACAGTTTGCTCTCCGTATCGTACTGCCCAGGCTTGCGTATCTAGACAGCTAGGACACAACATCCATGGTCAACCGTGACCAGTGGAGGCCTCACTTACATCTTCGTGCATTGGGAATTTGCTGTGATGTGTTGGTCAGGGTATGATGACCCAGATAAAACAGCAACATTCAATAATAAATAAAGAATTCTATTTAAAAAAGCTAGAGGTTCCTTCTGCAGTTGTACCGGGCCCTGGTGAGACCGCACCTAGAGTATTGTGTACAGTTTTGGTCTCCAAATTTGAGGAAGGACATTCTTGCTATTGAGGGAGTGCAGCGTAGGTTCACGAGGTTAATTCCCGGGATGGCGGGACTGTCATATGTTGAAAGATTGGAGCGACTGGGGCTGTATACACTGGAGTTTAGAAGGATGAGAGGGGATCTGATTGAAACATAGAAGATTATTAAGGGATTGGACAGGCTAGAGGCAGGAAACATGTTCCCGATGTTGGGGGGAGTCCAGAATCAGAGGCCACAGTTTAAGAATAAGGGGTAGACAATTTAGAACGAAGTTGAGGAAAAACTTTTTCACACAGAGGGTTGTGGTTCTGTGGAATGCTCTGCCTCAGAAGGCAGTAGAGGCCAATTCTCTGGATTCTTTCAAAAAAGAGTTAGACAGAGCTCTTAAAGATAGCAGAGTGAAGGGATATGGGGAGAAGGCAGGAAAAGGGTACTGACTGTGGGTGATCAGCCATGATCACAGTGAATGGTGGTGCTGGCTCGAAGGGCTGAATGGCCTACTCCTGCACCTACTGTCTATTGTTATAACACCTAATGATAGATTTACGAGCTATAGTTCTACCCTGATTCTGATCCCCTTAAATGATCCATCTTTTGTCACAAGGTCACATTTGGCTGTTTATTCTCTGAGACGAGAACAATTCTAATCAATCCCTGGTCAAATTATCAGCACAGCAGAATTTTCCAGTTTCACACCCAGCCACGATAACAATTTTGCACTGCCCCTCTGAGAGCTGTGGTGTTTGTTTTATGACTAATCTACGAGCTCACTTTATTCTTGCAGTCATCTGGGCACATCATATCGCTGGAGAGAAAAAGACAATCCCTAGAATGAACAGTGTGCAGAAGTAGTTGAAGAGAGTGCTTCCGGGAATTTAATTCACAGTTATGAGTCTTTGGCTCAACCAACACTAACACCAAGCTTTACAGCCAGAAAGCACTTTTGCAGCTGGTTTTAGTGAAATGACGTTTCACTGGGAGGAGCTGGAACAAGCTTATTCAGAGAATCCTGAAGAATCTGCCACAAAGCAGGATTCAAATCCAAGAACTATTGCTCTGACCCCTCTTCTCCCAAACACACCCAACGATGACACAGTGGAACAAATCTACCCCACACTGTGAAGCTGAGCGACAAAGGGAAACATTCACACTACCTGGGTCAGTGCCCATTGAATCTGCTTCAGTCCAGATTCAGATTCACGGCACGTACCTGGAAACGTGCGGTGAAGTGCATCGCTTGGGTTAAGGTATCAGCACACCCACGGATGTACTGAGGGCAGCCCACAAGTGTCACCACATGTGCTGGTGCCAACCTAGCCCGCCCACAATCCTCGGCAGAAGAACAGGACGCAGCAAGCAACAGCAGTAAGACAAGCCCCTCTCCTCCCTCCCACCAACAGTCCTCCAGCTGCAGGGCAGGCCGGCCTCCAGTCTCCGACTGAGATGGGAGAGCAAGAGCAGGTGAGAGGTGACTTGACAGAGGCATACAAGATGATAGGAGGCATTGATGTACTTTACCCCCCCCCGCCCAGAGTAGAAATGGCTGACACGAAAGGGAACATTTTAAAGTGATTGAAGTACGAGTTTGTGGGGGGGGGGGGGAGGCATGTCAGAAATAGGTTACCCACCCCTCTCCCCCCAACACACAGACTGGTGGGTGTGTACAGCACTCTGCCAGGAGTGGTGGTAGAGGCAGATAGATCAGGGAATTTAAAAGACCGTAAGACACAGGAGCAGAATTAGTCCATTTAGCCAATTGAGTCTGCTTCACCATTTGATCATGGCTGCCTTCTCCCCACAACCTTTCATGCCCTTACTAATAAAATATCTGCTTTAAATATACCCAATGCAGACATCCCACCCTGCAAAAACTGATTTCAGGGAGGTAGCACCATCAATTTGTGGGAGACTTCCGGGAGAGGTGGGGTGTCTGCAATAGAGTAGCTCCTTAGCAGCTAGCCAGCTAGTTTAAATAACGTTAGCTATGCTAATGAACGAGTGACACCTGTAAACTCACCTCAACATGTCTTTTACAGTCTTAACCCACCATGGGCAAGAGAAAAGTTACTGTTGCGAACAGTGCAGCGAGCAACTCTGTCATTATTTTTGACCCCTATTAGGCAGGGGTGCACTTTAGTGTAGTCTGGGGTGACGTACGTTTTATATTTTCTTTTTTTTGGAACACTCTGCCATGGCGCACTCTCGCTCTCTCTCGTGCTCTTGCTTGCTTTCTCTCTCGCGCTCTCTCGCACTCACTCTCGCTTGCTTGCTTTGTCTCGCGCTCTTGCTCTCTCTCTTGCTTTCTCTCGCTCGCTCTCAAAAAAATTGATTTCCGTGATATTGTATATAAATTGCAGGCATCAGGGAGCCACTATTTATACGCGGAAGACTCCCAGAACTTCCGGGAGAGGTGGGATGTCTGCCAATATTTTGGCCTCCACAGCTGTCTGTGGCAATGAATTCCACAGATTCACCAGCCTATGACTAAAAAAATTCCTTAACACCTGTCCTAAATGGATGCTCCTCTATTCTGAGGCTTCATTCTCTGATTCTAGACTCCCCCACCAAAGGAAGCATCCTCTCCTACTCCACTCTACCTGGGTCTTTTTAAACCTACGAAGAGACTCCTGGACTCATGGAAGAAAAATGGGAGGTTATGTAGGAGGGAAGCACAAGATTGATTTTGGAGCCTGTTACAAGATTAACACAACACTATGGGCCTAGGGGCCTGCATTGTGCTGTAATGTTCTATATTCGAGAAGCACATGAGCACAGCTGGCAGAGTCATAACTCCTTGAAAGTGGCGTCACAGGTAGGTAGGGTTGTATTGGCAGCTTTTGGCACGCTGGCCTTCATAAATTAACTTCTGAGTACAGGAGCTGGGCTGTTATGTTGACACTGTACAAGACATTGACGAGGCCTAATTCGGGGTATTGTGTGCAGCTCTAGTCACCTACCTACATGAAAAATATTAATAAGATTAAAAGGGTGGCGCCAGGACTTGAGGGCCTGAATTACAGGAAAAGGCTGAACAGGGCTGGACTTCATTCCCTGGAGCAGAGGAGAACGAGAGGAGATTTGATAGAGGTAAACAAAATTACGAAGGTATTGATAGGGTAAATGCAAGCAGGCTTTTTCCACTGAGATCAGGTGAAACTAAAACTATAGGGTAAAGGGTGAAAGGTGAAATATTCAAGGGGAACATGAGGGGCAGCTTTTTCACTCAGAGGGTGGCAAGGGTGTGAAACGAGTGGAAGTAGTGAATGCGAGTTCAATTATAACTTTTGAGAGAAATTTGGATAAGTATGTGGATGGAAGGGTTATGGACTAGGCAGACTAAGAGTACAGTAGGGACTAGATGGGCTGAAGGGCCTGTTTCTGTGCTGTAGTGCTCTCTGATTCTATGACACCACTGTGAAACTTTGCGCCATTCCGTTGCTTTTGGTTATATTTGTTGCTGTGCATGTCGTTTTCTTCATGAGCTTTACAAAGGCGAGGAGAGTTGTTACCTCCTGGGCTAAACACTCATCTAAATGTGAAGGGAAGCTTACTGCTCTCAAAGTTGTGATTCCTTATGAAGTCAGCATCAATAAAGTCAGTTGCCTTCTCTCTCTTTTCAACCTCGACAAACTCCTGCAGAATACCTGTACCGTGGAGAGGCTGCAGGGCCTGCTGCACAGGATCAGAAAAGGCTGCAGGAAGCTGAACCTCAGCCAGCTCCGTCACGATAGCCTTCCCGCCGTCAAGGACCCCTTCAAGAAGTGAAGCCTCAAAAAGGCGGCATCCGTCACTAGGGACGCCCACCACTCAGGACACGACCTCTTCACCTTGCTACCATCAGGGAGGAGGTGCGGGAGCCTGAAGGCCCACACTCAACTTCTTCCCCTCCACCAGAGATTTGAACAACCAATAAACCAATCCACAAAACACTATCTCAGTATTTCATGGCTCTGTTTTGTGCTACTTATTTAATTTGTTTTAAATATACATATGTATATATATCCTATGTAAGTTATAGCTTTTTAATGTACTGCACTGTCCTGCTGCCACCAAACACAATTTACAGCATATGACAGTGATATTAAACCTGATAACCCATCTCATGTATTTATATTCATTGTCTTTTTATTGTGGTCTTTATATTGCTGTGTTTTTCAAGCTTCAAGATTGCTTAATGTCATCTTCTGAAGTGTGCAGAGCACGAAATAATTGTCATTCCAGATTCGATGCAGCACAAAAGAACACAGTAGTACTAAAAGACACAATAAACATAAATACATAAAGATAGCTTATACACATAGCCAGATTGTATGCCCATAATATGACACTAGGCCAATAGGAAATAGGAGTTCTGAGGCCAGTGGGTGGAGGTGTTGGTCACCCTTACTGCTTGGGGAAAGTCACTGTTTCTGAGTCTGGTGGTCCCAGCGTGGTTGCGACGCAGCCCCCTCCTTGATGGAAGAGGGGCAAACAGTCCATGAGCAGAGTGGGTGGGATCCTTCATGATGTTTCTGTACAGACGTCCTTGATGGTGAGCAAGCTGTTGCCAGTGCAACACACACAAAATACTGGAGGAACTCAGCAGGCCAGGCAGCATCTGTGGAGATGAGTAAACAGTCGATGTTCTGGGCCAAGACCCCTCTTATTGGCCTGAAACATCGCCTGTTGACTCTTTTCCATGGATGCTGCCTGGCCTGCTGAGTTCCTCCAGCATTTTGTGTGTGTTGCTCGGACCTCCAGCATCTGCAGATTTCCCTGTGATTGTGAGGCTGCTGCCAGGGATGTGTTGGGCAGTTATGACCACAGGTTATCGTGTCTTCCTGCCTGCCTTTCGTGCTACATCAGATCCAGAGTAACAACAATTTTGTTCTCGTGTACTGGAAATGACATTAGACAATTTGAATCTTGATTCTGAAAGTAACCCTGCACAGTTACTCCAAGTGCTTGAATTTAATATCTCCCTCCCGTCACCCTTTCTCTGCTTACAGTCCATCAGAACTTCATCTGCCTTGGCCAAGCCACCCTGCAGTAAGTGACAATCAGCAGGATAAGATTTCACACCAGAACTCGGCACACCAGAACTGTATTACAACACAGTTTCCAAACACCACCCTTTCAGCTGAAAACCAGCACCAGAACCATTTATCGCTGACCAACGATTTTTATTTATAGAATCGGAATTTCCACATTAAATCTCAGTGTTGCTTTGGAAAAATAAATTAATCACTCCAATATTGAAATCAAAGCAAATTTTCATTATTTATTTTTCGGACATAGAACTCTAAGAATTAGATTTACCAGCATATGTCATCAAATTTGTTAACTTTGTGGCAGCAATACGTAATAAATATAGAAAATAATAAATGAATTAAAGTATATATATTAACTAGTTAAATTAAACAAGCAGTGCAAAAACAGAAATTTTAAAAAATAGTGAGCTGCCTTTCACGGGTTC
The DNA here is from genome assembly GCF_030028105.1 of Mobula birostris. Lineage (NCBI taxonomy): Eukaryota > Metazoa > Chordata > Chondrichthyes > Myliobatiformes > Myliobatidae > Mobula > Mobula birostris. The sequence goes on along the minus strand of NC_092383.1, from coordinate 4,644,211 downwards.
AATGTCCATTTAGAAATCGGATAGCAGAGGGGAAGGAGCTGTTCCTGAATCATTGAGTGTGGGTCTTCAGGCTCCTGTAGCTCCTCCCTGATGTTAACAATGAGAAGAGGGCACGTCCTGGGTGGTGGGGGTCCTTAATGATGGACACCTCCCTTTTGAGACACCACTCCTTGAAGATGCCCTTGGATATGACAGAGACCAGTAGATATGATGGAGCTGACTGATTTTACAGCTCTCTGCAGTTTACTTCGATCCTGTGTAACACACCCCCTCCCTCATACCAGATGGTGACGCAGCCAGTCAGAATGCTCTCCACAGTACATCTATAGAAATCTTCTCCAGCATAGTACTGGCCCTTTGGCCCACGATGTTGTGCCAACCTTTTGGCCTACTTTAATTCCTGCTCAGCTGCCCACCCAGGTTCTTAAAATGCTCAAAGGTTAAACATTGCTCAGGTCACGAATGTATTCATCCGGAATTTACAGCCCAGAGAACAGGCAATTCAGCTCATGCGTTTCCCAGCTTCTTTCAATCTACACGAGGCAGCACAGTTGTGTCATGGTTAGCGCATCACTTTACAATGCCAGTAGTCACCCATCGAGGTTTGGTTCCTGCCAGTGCCTGCAAGAAGTCTGTACATTCTCCCAGTGGGTGCTGCGGTTTCTTCCCTCAGTCTAAAGATGTGCCGGTTAGGGTTAGTAAGTTGTGAGCATGGCACGTTAACGCCAGAAGCACGACGACACTCATGGGCTGCCCTACACAACCCTCACTGATTTGATCTGACACAAACAACACATTTCACCGTGTGTTTTGATGCACGTGTGACAAGGCAAGCTAATCTTTAATCTATTGAAATATATGGGGCGCCAGGGTAGAGCAGCCGCTAGCACAACACGTTACAGTGCTAGTGACCCGCGTCCAATCCCCGCCACAGGCTGCAAGGCGTTTGCACGTTCTCTCCACGAACTTATCTTTCCCCCGGGTGCTCTGGTTCCCTCCACGATGCAAAGACGCATGTAGTTACCAGGTTATTTAGTCATACGGGTGTAATTGGGTGACGCAGGCTCATTGCGGCAGATGGGCTTGCTACCATGCTGTATCTCCAAATAAAATAAATATATAAAATTAACACCATTTTAATGCTGAGATTGTCTCACTTGTCCGAGTAAACGAAGTTTCCAAAATATATTCAGTAACACAGTTGCACCTCAGTGATATCCATGAACTGTGTTTTAAACATAACACGCTTAACAAAACTTGGTTAAAAATGACGTGTGTGTGTGCGCGCGCACACACACGCGCGCGCGCGCGCACACACACACACACAACAGCTGCCCATAATTACCACAAGTCCCTGGAGCTTTGAGTGCTTGACTTCACTTGATATCAGCTGCCCAACTCGAACCCTTGCAGAAAGCAGAAATTTTAAGCAAAGCAATTCCATAGCAGCACAAGTCAACCTCCCAACACTACTGAGAATTAAACATGACACACTTGCATTCAATTCACTTTTTCGACCATTACTGACTGTTACCCGTCCCTTCACACCCAGAGTGCAGGTTTCCATGTCGAAGAGCATGATAGCTCTAATTTCAGTCACATTGGGCAGCAACCTTGCTGTTTATTTTGCATTTTTGTCTTTTTTTTGTGAGGTCGAGTTGCTAGCTCGACACTCAGCACAGCACAGATGGAAAAGCATGCAAGCAGCTAGCCGGATTTGAACCCGGGACTACTCTCCTCAAAAGCTGGTGTTGGTACCACTACACCAGCGGTCCCCAACCACCGGGCCGCAAGGAAACGATATGATTTGGCAATAGGAGTCAGCTGCACCTTTCCTCATTCCCTGTCATGCTCACTGTTGAGCCATTACGCACGCGAGGGCCATTACCCACGCGTCATCCATTTCAGCGCGGGAAGATGATCAACTCCTCAAGCTTGCAAATAACGGCGGGCTGAAAAGTCTGTTTGACATAACATCTCTGCCGGATTCCAGATCAAAGTCAAGGCTGAATATCCTGAGATAGCCACGAAAGCACCGAAAACGTTGCTTCCATTTCCAACGTATCCCTGCGATGAATGCAACGAAAACTAAATTGCGGAATAGACTGGACATAAAGAACCCCGTTCGAGTATCGCTGTCTCCCATCACCCCTCAATGGAACCCTCTTGTTGCACGAAAACAAACCCAGGGCTCCCACTGTTTCAGCAATATTGGTGTGTTGCAATGATTTTATATGTTCATACCGGGAAAATATGTGCTGTATGTTTAATATCCAAACGATACTTAAAATGTTATGATGCTATTGACTTATATAACTATATAACAATTACAGCACAGAAACAGGCCATCTCCGCCCTTCTAGTCCGTGCTGAACGCTACTCTCACCTAGTCCCACTGACCTGCACTCAGCCCATAACCCCCCATTCCTTTCCTGTCCATATACCTATCCAATTTTTCTTTAAATGATAATATCGAACCTGCCTCTACCACTTCTACTGGAAGTTCGTTCAACACTTCCTTCAAGCTCCCCTGTCCTCCCCTGATAGTTGACATCGCTATATTCATGCGAGGAAAATATGCGCTGTGTGTTTAATATTAAATTCATTAGATAAACCCTTTTAGAAACGAAGTTGAGTGTATTAGCTAATTATCATCTGTATTCCGGTCGTGATTAACACCCCTCCCCCCCCGAAAAGAATCGCCAAAACCGCTTTGTGGAAAAAAATTGTACACGCATGCGCACTGGTGCCCGAGCAAGGTTTCATGGTCATTGTAGTCTTTCTCAGGGTAAACCCAGCGTTTTTGACTGCTATTCTTGTCCGTTGGCAACCCCCCCACCCCCCCCCCGGGTCAGCTGGTCTGCAAGAATATTGTCAATATGAAACCGGTCCGCAATGCAAAAAAGTTTGGGGAGCCCTGCACTACACCACTGGCCAGCACTCAGTGTTACCTGAAATTGGGAAAATTCAACATTCTTGCAATGAAAATTCCCAGCCCAGTTTGGTTAAAGGAAGCATTCTGATCCCTGCCTCAGTTCAACAGGTAAAATCCCATCCACAATTTGGTTAATCTACACTAATTCACCCCTCCCTTGGTCCTCCTCCCACCCTGTGCTTGTCAAAGTCACTGAACCTCGGGTTACACGGTAGCATAGCAGTTAGCGTCAGCGACCAGGGTTCAATTCCCGCCATCCATAAGGAGTTTGCATTTTCTCCCCATAACCACGTTTCCTCTGGGTGCTCAGGTTTCCTCCCAAAGATATACACGGTTAGGGTTAGTGAGATGTGGGTATGCCATGTTGGGAGCGTGGCAATGCCTGTGAGCTGCCCCAGTACAATCTCAGCAATTTGACACACTTCATTGCATGTTTCAATGTACAGTACGTGCAACAAATAAAGCTAATCTTTTATCTTTAGTTACAAGCATCAGGCTCTCGAACTGGCATGGATAACTACTCTTGGCACAACTCCAAACTGATTCTACGACTTTGAAGGGCTCTTTATGTGTTCTCGGTATTTTGTATTTGCAGTTTGTTTTGTTCTGCACATTGGTTATTTGTCAGCCTTTATAGTTTTTTGTTAATTCTATATATTTCTATTGTCCTGCAAGAAAATGAATCTCAGGCTGTATATGGTAACATATACATTCTTTAATGATAAACTTCACTCTGACCTTGTATAGACACTGCTTACCTTGAGAACCATTTTGTACTTTTATACCCTTATATTTTTTGTTTTTACTTCAGATTTCCAGCAACTGCAGTATTTTAGGTTTTCATAAGACACATGAGCAGAATTCGGCCACTCGGCCCATCAAGTCTGCTCTGCCATTCCACCACAGCTGATTTATTATCGCTCTCAATCACATTCTCCTGCCTTCTCCCCGTAACCTTTGACGCCCTTACTGATAAAGAACCTATCAAGCTCTGCTTTAAATATATTCAATGACTTGGTGTTCACAGCTGCCTGTGGCAATGCATCCCACAGACTCACCACCCACTGGCCAAAAAAATTCCTCTTCATCTTTCTACTTTGTAAGACTTGTTTGCGAGTATCAAATTAAAAACGTTGTTTACTGCATTTAATATTGTACGTTTACATTCATGATGTAACTGTCGTGGGAGACGAGACATGACTGATTTTGACAGAGTAATTGAGGAAAAACTATTTGCGGTTATAGGTGCATAGAATACAGTTTCCAGGGTTTGTTAAACAGAGTAGGATTGCTTCTGTTGTGTTTTGAGGCAATGATATTCAAAAAAAAATTAATTAGGCCCATACTTGCATTGATGGTTGTGCGAAAAGGCTGGAATTAATTGACTAGTTCTTTCAAAGATGAGACAAGCACAGTGAACAAAATGCCCTCCATTACATTGGAAGACAATGCATATACAACATGCAAAAACAACAGAATAAAATAGTAAACTCTTGCATTTCAAAAAGGCATTTCACAATTATGCAGATACTAGTTAAGATCCTAGTTAGATGACACCTTTCGCTGCTGCCATCAGGGAAAAAAGTACAGGAGCCTCAGGACCCACACCACCAGATTCAAGAACAGTTATTACCCTTCAACCACCAGGCTCTTGAACCAAAGGGGATAACTTCACTCAACTTCACCTGCCCCAGCACTGAAATGTTCCCACTTTCAAGCACTCTTCATTTCATGTTCTCAAAACTTATTGTTTATTTTTTTATGTGTACAGTTGTTGTCTTCTGCACTCGGGTTGAACGCCCTAGTTGGGCAGTCTCATTGATTCTGTTATGGTTATTATTCTATAGATTTGAGTATGCCCACAAGAAAATGAACCTCAGGGTTGTATATGGTGACATATACATGTACTTCCGTAATAAAATTACTTTGAACTTTGAATATTGTGTTCAGTTCTGTTCACCCCATTACAGAAAGGATGTGGAGGCTTCAGAGAGTGCAGATGAGATTCACAAGGATGCTTCCTGCATTAGACAGGAAACCATAAACACAAGTAGTTCTGCAGATGCTGAACATCCAGATTAACACACACACACAAAATTCTGGAGAAACTCAGCAGATCAGGCAACATCCACGGAAAGGAATAAAGAATCAATGGGGATCCTTGATCAGGATTCTAATGAAGCTTCTCGACCTGAATCATCAGCTCTTTATTCCTTTCCATACACGCTGCCCGACCTGTCGAGTTGCTGCTGGATTAGACAGCATGTCTGGAGGAAAGGTTAAGTGAGCTGGGGCTTTTCTCTTTGGAGTGAGGCAGAATGAGCCGTAACTGGACAGAGGTGTACAAGATGACAAGAGGCATAGATCGAGTGGGCAGCCGGAGACATTTTCACAGGTCTGACATGACTAATACGAGGGGTAATAATTTTAAGGTGGTAAGGAGGAAAGGAGGGAGGATGTAAAAGTCCCCCTGCCCCAGAGTGGTGTGTTTGTGGAACACCCTGCCAGGGGTGGTGAAAGATGCAGACACATTACAGACATTTAAGAGACTCCTAAACAAGCAAATGGATGAAAAAAAAACAGGGCTATGTCAGAGGGAAGGGTTAGATTGATTGTAGGGTAGGATAAAAGGCTGGTACAACATTGTGGGCTGAAAGGCCTGTGCTGTGCTGTATGGTTCTATGTTTTATGCACTCTTTTGCAAAGAAATGGATCATCTCATGGTGAAGTCCTACGTTGGTGGCATTGATAAACAGTGGACAGCAATCACATCGATCCATCAACACTGGCACTTAATCTCCAAGTCAATTCAGCCATCTACACACTGACATGAAATTGGGCAATAGGTTCATTACTGTAAGAGGGTTATATTTATTTGAGTACAGAGCAGAACAGACCCTTCCAGCCCTTTCAGCCACACCACTCAGCAATCCCCTGGACCGTGGGAGGAAACTGGGACACCCGGAGGAAACCCACTCAGTCACAGAGAGAAGATCACTCCTTAAAGCAACCCTCATCACCATGATGTGCCGTGTCATATATCCCATGACCATGATTGTTCTAGGCAAAATTTTCTGAGAAGTGGTTTGCCATTGTCGTCTTCTGGGCAGTGACTTTACAAGACAGGTGACCCCAACCATTATCAGTACTCTTCAGAGATTGTCTGCCTGGCATCAGTGGTTGTATAACCAGGACTTGTGATCTGTACCAACTGCTCATACGACCATCCACCACCTGCTCCCATGGCTTTACATGACCCTGATCGGGGGGCTAAGCAGATGCTACACCTTGCCCAAGGGTGACCTGCAGGCTGGCGGAGGGAAGGAGTGCCTTACACCCCTCTGGTAGAGACATATCTCCACCCCATCCCGCTACCCATATGAAGCCATGCAGCATGGAAATGCACCCTTCAGACCACCTGGTCGATGCTGACCACAATGGCCATCCAGCTATTTGGCCGAAACCCCTCCAGGCCCATGCCCATGGACCTGTCCAAGTGCTTCTCACACAATACAGATTCAATTATCACATGTTCACCAAAACAAAGTGAAATGCATCATTTGCATCAAATCAAATAAGTGAGGATTGAGCTGGGCAGCCCACAAGTATCGCCATGCTTCCGGTGCCAACGCGGCATGTTCACAGTCTTTGGACTGCAGGTGGAAACCGGAGCACCCGAGAGGAAATCCACGCTGTCGCAGGGGGAACGTACAAACTGCGGCAGGAATCGAATCCCAACCTTATACCGGGCACTGTAAAAGTGACTGCGTCAATCGCTACGCTACTGTGGCGCTCCTCTCAGGACCGTACCATCCCGCTCAGCGTGAACACATTGCTGTTAAAGGACACTACTGTGACACCACACACACACACACACACACACAGAAATCTGACTCTGGTTTGGCCCTCCACAGATGATGAGGAATTCACACTGGACATCCCAGTTTACATTACAAACTGACATCCCTTGTGACTTGGCTCAGCCGCTGCCTCTAAATAGAACAACTGGCAGACACCCTGTACATATTAGGAGTAGCATTTTGCTTCAAAACAGGCACCAGTTTAGGATTCCTAAAAAAAATGAAAACCGAACAGAAATGTCTTGTGAGTGACAGGTACCAATTTAGACAGGTGAAACACAACATCGACAGAACACTGGCATCACAGCGATGCAGACCAACAGTTTTAAAATCCTAACAATAGTGTGGGTGTCACCGGCTTAATAATTTGAAAGTACAAAAGTTCACTAACATTTAATTTAATGCAGGCCCAACCTCCCAGTGCAGAAATTGCACGCACTCACTTATAGGAGCTCATTGCACACCAACAAGCTCCCACAAGGAGTGGTACGTTAATGACTGATTAACCATCTGGTATGCTGCCGGGGGTGGAGGTGCACAGGATCAAAATAAGCTGCAGAAAGTTGTGAACTCAGTCAGCTCCACCATGGACACTGGCCTCCATAGTATCCAGGATATCTTCAAGGAGCAGTGCCTCAAAAAGGTGGCATCTGTCATTAAGGACGCCCACCACATGCGATCTTCTCATTGCTACCATCAGGAAGGAGATACAGAAGCCTGAAGACACACACTCAATGATTCAGGAACAGCTTCTTCCCCTCTACCATCAGATTTCTGAATAGACTCTGAACCCTTGAACAGCAGCTCACTATTTCTTAATTTCTATTTTTGTATTACTTATTTAACTATTTAATATATTTACTGTATTCCACAGCATTTTCCTATCATGTATTGCATTGCACGGCTGCCGCAAAGTCAAATTTCACAACGAACGCTGGTGATATTAAACCCACTTCTGATCTTTTGAAGTGATGTCGATGTTGGCCAGGTTGCGAGGGAGAACTCCCAGTGCTTAAAAAAAGTGCCGAATGATCTTATACATCTAAAGATGTTTTATTTTTAAAAGATTGGCTGCATTTGTCAGAATCAGGTTTAATGCCTATGTCGTGAATTGTTTTGTTTTGGGACAGCACAGCAATGCATAATAAAGAACACTGAATTACAATAAGGAAATGTATGTATGTGGACATGGAACTGGAAGTGGGTGAAGCAGAGCCAGAGGACCAGAGGCCACGGCAGGACAAGCCCCTGCATGAGATGTACGGTCGCTGGATATCAGCGGTGGCTGACACAAGAGAGTCCTACCATTAACTGGAAATGACAGTGCTGAGGAACAGCACAGAGGTGCTGCTCGCAGCTGCACAAGAGGAATATTAGCAGTGGTCTATCACAGCAGACGAGATCCAAGGTGCAGACCGTGCAAGGAATCTGCTGAAGCCATCCAGCACATAGAAACACGGTGGAAGACGCAGGCAGGGACAGCACACACTGAACGGCACAATCAAGTTGCAGGAATCGTGTACAGGAACATTTGCTCCGAGTATGGATTGGACACTCCCCGGTCCAAATGGAAAACACCCGAGAAGATAGTGGAGAATAACAAAGCAAAGATCCTGTGGGACTTCCAAATACTGACTGACAAGCAGGTACTGGCCAACCAACCAGACGTAGTATTACTGGACAAGGAACAGAAGAGAGCAATAGTCATAGATGTGGCAATCCCAAATGACAGTAACAGGAAGAAGAAAGAATATGAGAAGTCTGAAAAATACCAGGGCTTGAAAGAGCAGGTAGAGAGGACGCGGAAGGCGAAAGCCAGAGTAATCGCAGTGGTGATGGAAGCACTTGGAGCTGTGACACCTGGACTGGGAGAGTGGCTCCAACTAATCCCGGGAACAACATCTGAGATCTCAGTTCAGGAGAGCGCACTACTAGGAAGAGCAAGGGTACTGCGCCAAACCCTCAACCTCTCAGGCTTCTGGTAGCTTACATATATACATACATATTATATTTTTATTTATATATGTAGCCCCCCCCCCCACCCCCCGGCCAGACTCAGGGTCGCTCGGCTCGCTGTCATCTAGGGAAGCAGCCCTCGGCCCCGGCAAACTGGGGAATTAGTTTGTGTGGCTGCTGTCTGATGTACCCCACCCCGCCCAAATAACAGACAATACACCAGATACGATTAAATGATTTACAGTTTATAGATATTACTGGAACTATATAATTAAGAGAGAATAAAAGAAAAATAAAAGGCACCACAGTGATCAAAGTTCAATCTCTTCGTGCATAAAAAAAAGTTGGAGCTCAGGACCCTTCTTCTTCACCCTGCGACCCCCTTGGACCACCTCGACCGGCCACCTGGGACCAACAACGGCGGTCGACCAGACGCTCCACACGAGTCCGTCTCCGTCTCCTCTCCTCGCCGAACGCCCTCCTCGGGGTTCGACCCCATTAGCGGACTCACAGCACCTGATCCATCCTTTGTCTCTCTCTCCCACCTTCTCCCCAAAACCCCACGCATACAATATCTTACAGATACACCAAAATCATAACAACTATCTCAATTGGTTCATAACATCCTCTTATCAACCCCTAACCCACAACAAGCTGCTAGCGCAAAGCTTTCTCAGCGTTTAACACAACAAAGAAGCATTCTCGATTATAACATAACAAAGAAGCCATTTTAATTAGCCTCAGCAGTAACCTAAAAGACAAAACCCATATACACACATACACACACACACGATTCCAGGTAATAGGGACACATCAGGACCAGCACATTTTGGCCCAAGTAAGGCTGCTTCAGTTAGCTGAAGTTTCATGGAAATAGTAAAAAGATATTAAAAAAAAGTCAAAGTGAGTAACAAATTATGTATCAAAGTGAAATACAGAACAGATTAGAACACTACAACGAGTACTACAGTACTATAAAGCTGTATTAGATCCGAGTCGTCATCAGAGGAATTCAGTGTATGCTGCCGTGTTCTTTTGATTGACTGTAAACAAACACAATCAGCGCGACACTTCATGCAGATAATGGACTGCATGCGAGGAAAGTCAGCATAGTAATTACTAAGAGGATGAATACTTATTTAGCCTCAATTTTGGTTTTTAGTTTTTAGTAAATTTGTTGACAAGTTTTTAAATTTTTCTTTCCATTTGACATGATACACAATATTTTGTAGATTTGCTCAAAAATCCTGCTTTAATATATTTTAAAATTTAGAAAATGAGACAGTAAAATGCAAAAATATTTGTGGGGGCTGAATACTTTTCAATGCAACCCGCAGCAAACAAACAAACACACAAAATGCTGAAGGAACTCAGCAGGTCAGGCAGCGTCTATGGAGATGAATAAACAGTCTCAGCCCAAAATGCTGACCATTTATTCATTTCCATAGATGCTGCCTGACCTGCTGAGTTCCTTCAGCATTTTGTGTGTGCTGCTTCTTCAAGGCACTGTATTTGCATGTCTACAAGATACTGCCACAAGAAAGCAGCACGCATCAAGGACCCCCACCATCCAGGCCATGCTCTCTTCTCACTACTGCCATCGGGCAGGAGGTACAGGAGCCTCAAGTCCCACACCACCGGGTGCAGGAACAACTGTTACCCTATAGTCGTTAGGCTCCTGAAACAGCATGGTTAACTTCACTGTCCTCAACTCTGAGCTGATTCCACCACCTCTGGCCTCACACACAAAATGCTGGAGGAACTCAACGGGCAAGGCAGCATCTATGAAAAAGAGTACAGTCAACGTTTCAGGCCGAGACTCTTCGGCAGGACTTTATGACCGAAATGTCGACAGTGCTTCTTTTCCCCACCCATAGATGCTGCCTGGCCTGCTGAGTTCCTCCAGCATTTTGCATGTGTTATTCAGATTTCCAGCATCTGCAGATTTTCTCCTGTTTGTGATTTGTCCACAACCTCTGGACTCACCTTCAAGGACTCTACAGCTCTCGTTCTCAATACAATTTATTATTCATGTTTCTGTTGTACTTGCAAAGTTTATCTTTTGCACATTGGTTATTTATCTTTATCCATATTCATATGTAGTCTTCCATTGACTCTATTATGTTTCTTTGTACCTAGCATGAACGCCTGCAAGAAAGTGAATCTCAGGGTAGAATGTGGTGATATAAACACGCATTGATAATAAATTTATTATGAACTTTGTAGTACATCTCTTCCTGAGGCAGAGGACCCGAAACTGCATAGGTGTGGTCTCAACCAGACTTGGTTTAATTTTGAAAGGACGGCTTTATTCTTGATAAATGTATCATTTGCCTTCCCGAATTCTTGTGGAACTGTTTGTTGTTGTTCAGGATAGGCAGGTTCCTTTCAGCGCCATCACCTTTTCACCTCTCAGTGCCTAAACATACACTTAATGGTCAGTTTATTAGCTCAATGATTCAGAAGTCCTAATGACGTGGCCACTGAGTGTATGTTCATGGCCGTCTGCTGCTGTAGCCTGTCCACTTCAAGGATCGACCTGTTGTGCATTCAGAAATGCTCTTCTACGCTTGCATGGTGATTAGAGTTACTGTTGTCTTCCTGTCAGCCTGAGCCAGTCTGGCCATTCTCCTCTGATCTCCCTCATTAACAACGCATTTTCCCCCACAGAACTGCCACTCACTGGACGATTTCTTTCATTTTTCGCACCATTCTCTGTAAACTCTAGAGACTGTTGTGCATGAAAATCCCAGGAGATCAGCAGTTTCTGAGATGCTCAAACCACCTCATCTGGCACCAATCATTCCATGGTCAAAGTCAATTAGATGACATTTCTTCCCCATTCTGATGTTTGGTCTGAACAACAACCGAACCTCTTGACCATGTCTGTGTGCTTTCATGCATTGAGTTGCTGCCACATGATTGGCTGATTAGATATTTGCATTAACGAGCAGGTGTACAGGTGTACCTAATAAAGTGGCCGCTTAGTGTGAAATGTGCTTCCATTTCTTTGAATCAAGTGGATGACTTCATGTTGCGTTTTCAATTTTCCACCTGCTGTATCCTTGCTCATTCACAACTGCCTAATTCTCGGATACCCCCTCTACTCTGACATCCGAGTCGATACTGCACCAAGCTTTCTCTGAAAAATCTAGAGAACTGCAGATGATAGAAATCTGATAAAAAAATCTGGAAGTGCTCAGCAGGTCAGGCAGTATCTGTAGCACAAGAACCACAATTAAATGGATGTTTTACTTCAGACCACTTACATAAATTTTTCCATTGCAAATCCTACGCATTTTGAGATCTATAGCTAATTCAGTACTTCATCCAGATTTCAGATGTACCAGGGGGAGCATTCTAACTGGCTGCATCACTGTCTGGTCTGTAGCCTCCAGTGCCCAAGATCAAAAGAGGCAGCAGAAGGTTGTAAATCAGCCAGCTCCATCAGCGCCACAGCCCTCTCCACCAGAAGCAATGCCTCGAGGAGGCAGCATCCATCACTGGTGACCCTTACTATCTGGGACACGTCCTCCTGTCACTGGTCCCATCAGGGAGGAGATACAGGAGTCTGAAGACCCATGCTCAATGATTCAGAAACTGCTTCTTCCCCTCTGCCATCAGAGCTCTGAATGGTCCGTCAACATGACTGCTTTCTGAATCACAATCAGAATCAGGTTTAACATCACCGGCATATGACGTGAAATTTGTTAACTTAGCAGCAGCAGTTCAATGCAATACATAATCTAGCAGAGAGAGAAAACAATAAAAATAATAGTAATATAGTAAATCGATTACATATATTGAATAGATTTTTAAAAACATGCAAAAACAGAAATACTGTATATTAAAACAAGTGAGGTAGTGTCCAAAGCTTCAATGTCCATTGAGGAATCGGATGGCAGAGGGGAAGAAGTTCTTCCTGAATCGCTGAGTGTGTGTCTTCAGGCTTCTGTATCTCCTACCTGATGGTAACAGTGAGAAAAGGGCCTGCCCTGGGTGCTGGCGGTCCTTAATAATGGACGCTGCCTTTCTCAGACACCGCTCCCTGAAGATATCCTGGGTACTTTGTAGGCTAGTACCCAAGATGGAGCTGACTAGATTTACAACCTTCTGCAGCTTCTTTCGGTCCTGTGCAGTAGTGATTAATTCCTGCTGTTTATTTTTGTAATTTATAGTATTTTTATGGAGTACTGCTGCCACAAAAACAAATTCCACATTATGTAGGTCAGTGAAAACTAATTTGATTCTGAAATGCACTGCAATTCCATATTGAGGCAGTCCTCTATGCTGGATTTCACTTACATAATGATGGGATTTTTAATATCATCCCAGTTTCTGCCCTCTTGATTTCTAAATTTAGTCACTCCTCCTCCCCAGTCATAACCTCAATTACTGAGGAAGCCCACCAGCCTCTGAAAGGGCTGAGGATACTCAGCAAGCCAGGCAGCATTTCAAAATTCAAAGTAAAATTATCACAGTACGCATACATCACCATATACAATCCTGGGATTCATTTCCTTGCAGGCATTCACAGTAACTACAAGGAAACACAACAAAGTCAATGGAAGACTACACCCAACAGGACAAACAGTGTGCAAAAGACAGCAAAACAGGCATATAGAAACTAAAAAACTAAATAATGAGCACCAGACACAAAATGCTGGAAGAACTCAGTTGGTCAGGCAGCACCTATGGAAATGAATAGTCAACATTTCTGGCCGAGACCCTTCTTCAGGACTGGAAAGGAAGGGGGAAGACGCCAGAGTAAAAAAGGTGGAGAAGGAGGATAGAAGGTGACAGGTGAAGCCAGGTGAGTAGGAAAGGCAAAGGGTTGGAGAAGAAGGATTCAGATAGGAGAGGAGAGTGGACCATAGGAGGAAGTGAAGGAGAGTTCTTGAAAGTGAGTCTATAGGTTGTGGCAAACACGAGGAATTCTGCAGATGCTGGAATTTCAAGCAACACACACACAAAATGCTGGTGAACGCAGCAGGCCAGGCAGCATCTCTAGGAAAAGGTAGTCGACGTTTCTGGCCGACAAAGGGTCTCAGCCCGAAACGTCGACTGTACCTCTTCCCATAAATGCTGCCTGGCCTGCTGCGTTCATCAGCATTTTTTCTATAGGTTGTGGGAATAGTTTAGTGTTGGGTTGAGTGAAGTTATCCCCTCTGGTTCAAGAGCTTGATGGTTGAAGGGTAATAACTGCTCCTGAACCTGGGTGCTGTGAGTCCTGAGGGTCCTGTACCTGCTTCCTGATGCCAGCTGTGATAAGAGAGCGTGGGCAGGATGGTGGGGATCCATACTGATGGATGCTGGTTTGCTATGACAGAACTCCACGTAACTGTTCTCAATAGCGGGGAGGGCTTTACCCGTGATGGACTGGGCTGTATCCACTACTTTTTGTAGGATTTTCCACTCAAGGACATTGGAGAGAGACAAGTCTTAATATTTCAGTTGGAGACCATTCATCAGAACTCAAAATTCATTTGGTCAAGAAAAAAAAACATCACATTCAGCCTGTCCTTAAAAGGAACGCATCATTGCAGAGAATCCAGCTGTTTTCTCTGAACTCCACTACAAGCATTTAAATTTGATGAAAGTGGATGTAACCAAACGATTAGCACATCTGGATCCTGAAATCTTGGCTCTTAAAGTAAAAGTCAAAGTAAGTTCTTATCAAAGTACATTATTTTTGACCCTAGATTCTTCCTTTTCTTTTGCAGACATTTCCAGGAAACTAAAAGAAATACAATTTATGAAAAACAAGCATAACATCCGATGTGCAAAACACAAAGTGTGTAAATAAAAAAAAATAGTGAGAACATGAGTTGCAGGGCCTTGAAATCAGAGCTCCGTGCTGGGAGGTAAAGTACTATGAAGTTTACAATTCATCAAACAAATCCGGCAATTGTCAGTTCACCCTCTAGCAGTTGGCACGCTCAAGCAGACACTTGTTGCCTCAGAACCCATACTGGCATGACTCCCACAGAGCTTGGCATGAAGCTTTCAATTACAGCACGCTGGTACTTATATAGTGCGCAGTGTCGAGTAGCAGACGATTACGTAACCCAACTGAACAGCCAATTCAGCCTCTGAAATATGTCAATAAACACACCCAGTTTTAGATTAACAGTTCTGTTATTTAGTTGCAGAACACTTGGGAAAAAAATGGAAACCAGCTATCAATTTATTTTGTGTGAAAACATCTTTAAAGAAAACACTATTGAGTTAGAGGCTCTTCTGGCCCATTGAGCTCACGCCACCCAGTAACACCCATTTGGCCAATTAACCTGCTAACCCGTACACCTTCAGAATGTGGGGTGAAACCAGAGCACCCAGAGGAAGCCCACGCAGATACAGGCAGGGTTTACAAACTCCTGAGACGGCGATGGGAATTGAACCTGGTCACTCACGCTGTAATAGCATTGTGCTAACTGCTTGGCATCGTTTTTCTCAGCCCCTTTCACAGCCACTGGGTCCCAAATGTCAGTGGGGCACTCCGAGGCTCAGACAATGCTGGAAGGTAGTTAACATGGCCATGCGCACAAGACCAGAAGACACAGGAGTAGAATTAGGCCATTGAGTCAATAGACAATAGGTGCAGGAGCAGACCATTCAGCCCTTCGAGCCAGCACCGCCATTCACTGTGATCATGGCTGATCATCCACAATCAATACCCTTTTCCTGCCTTCTCCCCATACCCCTTCACTCCGCTATCTTTAACAGCTCTATCTAACTCTTCCTTGAAAGAATCCAGAGAATTGGCCTCCACTGCCTTCTGAGGCAGAGCATTCCACAGAACCACAACTCTCTGGGTAAAAAAGATTTTCCTCAACTCCATTCTAAATGGCCTACCCCTTATTCTTGAGTCTTCTCTGTCATTCAACTTATTTCCCTCCCAACCCCGTTCTCCTGCGAACCTTTGACGCTCTGACTAATCAAGAACTTCTGCTTTAAATGCACCCAATGGTTTGACCTCCACAGCCATCTGCGGCAAATAAACCTCACAGATTTACCACCCTCTGGCTAAAGAACTTCCTCCTCATCTCTGTTCTAAAGGGACATCCTTCTATTCAGAAGCTGTGCCCCCTGGCCCACGACTCCCCACTATAGGAAACATCTTATCATCGAGATCCCACCAACAGCAAGGACTGGAACATCTAATCGGTGCCAAGGAATAGCCATTTGTCACAAAAACACTCCAACTATCTCTCATCTCCACCTGAAATGGAGCACAGCAGCTCAGTTCAGTGTTGTACCTGACGAGGTGCCACAAGCAGTGCACGGACCCCCAGAACAGCAAAGAGAGATTCTGCAAAGGGACCCAACCTCACAGACTTCTGCCCATAAAGCAGGAATGGAGCCCTTTGGGGATTGAGGGGTAAATAGACATTCTTGTATAAGAATTAATCTATGAAATAATACACAGAAGAAATTCTGCAGGTGCTGGAAATCCAGAGCAACACAGACAAAATGCTGGAGGAACTCAGCACGTCAGGCAGCATCTATGGAAATGGATTAACAGTTGACGTTTCAGCCCCAGACCCTTCTTCAGGACTGAAAAGGGAAGGAGAAAGATGCCAGAATAAAAAGGTGGGAAGGGGGAGGGGAAGGAAGACTGCTAGAAGGTGGCAGGTGAAGCTCAGATGAGTGGGAAAGGTAAAGGGTTGGAGAGGAGGGAATCTGATAGGAGAGGAGAGTGGATCATAGGAGAAAGGGAAGGAGGAGGGAAGTCAGGGGGAGGTGACAGGCAGTTAAGAGGTAAGAGGCCAGAGTGGGGAATAGAAGAACGGAGGAGGGGATAGGATAGGATTTAACCAGAAAGAGAAATTGATATTCATGGTCCCCGGACAGAATACAAGGTGCTGCTCCTCCACTTTGATGGAGGCCTCCTCGTGGCACAAGAGGCGGCCATGGGTCACCATGACGGAATGGGAATCGGAATTAAAGTACTTGGTTGTTGCGAAGTTCTGTCTTTGGAGGAAAGGGCAGAGGTGCTCAACAAAGCAGTTCCCAGGTTTACAGCGGGACTCACCAAAATAGAGACAGCCACATCGGGAGCATCAGACACAACACACCTATGAAATGATCAGATTCAGTGGCACGCTATCCAAACAGAATCTTCACGCTGTATCTCAGTACATACGATAAAAATAAAACATTCATAGACAAAATACTGCTTTGTATGTTTACACATCACATTTGAAAAAAATGCAGAAATGTGCAAACAATGGGAAAATTGTTGCTGCAGGAGCAAGGTGCCTGGGTTTGACCGGTGCCTCGTTCTCACTCCTGCGGGAGCAAGGTGCCTGGGTTTGACCGGTGCCTCGTTCTCACTCCTGCGGGAGCAAGGTGCCTGCGTTTGACCGGTGCCTCGTTCTCACTCCTGCGGGAGCAAGGTGCCTGCGTTTGACCGGTGCCTCGTTCTCACTCCTGCGGGAGCAAGGTGCCTGCGTTTGACCGGTGCCTCGTTCTCACTCCTGCGGGAGCAAGGTGCCTGCGTTTGACCGGTGCCTCGTTCTCACTCCTGCGGGAGCAAGGTGCCTGCGTTTGACCGGTGCCTCGTTCTCACTCCTGCGGGAGCAAGGTGCCTGCGTTTGACCGGTGCCTCGTTCTCACTCCTGCGGGAGCAAGGTGCCTGCGTTTGACCGGTGCCTCGTTCTCACTCCTGCGGGAGCAAGGTGCCTGCGTTTGACCGGTGCCTCGTTCTCACTCCTGCGGGAGCAAGGTGCCTGCGTTTGACCGGTGCCTCGTTCTCACTCCTGCGGGAGCAAGGTGCCTGCGTTTGACCGGTGCCTCGTTCTCACTCCTGCGGGAGCAAGGTGCCTGCGTTTGACCGGTGCCTCGTTCTCACTCCTGCGGGAGCAAGGTGCCTGCGTTTGACCGGTGCCTCGTTCTCACTCCTGCGGGAGCAAGGTGCCTGCGTTTGACCGGTGCCTCGTTCTCACTCCTGCGGGAGCAAGGTGCCTGCGTTTGACCGGTGCCTCGTTCTCACTCCTGCGGGAGCAAGGTGCCTGCGTTTGACTGGTCTCTCTCACTCTGCTGCCAGTAAAAGGTGCCTGCATTTAACCGGTCTCTCTCTCTGGCTGCAGGAGCAAGGTGCTTACGTTTGACCAGTCTCTTGCTCGATGCTGCCAAAGTTGTGCATCTTGGGCAAGGTTTACTCGACATGGTTTGTGAATTGGACACTGCAGTTCATGTTATGATGTGATTTTGGTTGTTGATTACTCTTTTTTTTATTGCTATTATGCGTGATTTCATTCAGGGAAGACTGGCTCTGCGATCTGCAGTCAATGAACGACAGTGCTAAATTGATCTGAACTGAACTAAACATTCCTAGGTCGTTTCAATGACTGTGGTTTGATGTTTTATATTGTGATTTTTCACTCAATTTTTTGCTGTTTGCGTGATTTGTTTTTTTTTTTGTCGGCTTTGTGTGTTTAATCTTTTCTATGAATGGGTTCCATGGTTTGCTTTGTTTTGTGGCTGTGCGTGGGAGGATGAATTTCAAAGTTGCATAATGCATACATACTTTGTGGCACAGTGACGTAGTGGTTATTAGCACAACGCTTCACAGAACCAGCTACCCAGGTTCAATTCCTGCCGCTGCCCGTCACGAGTGTGATCAAGTCCTCCGGTGGGTAGGTTAATTGCTCATTTTAAATTGCCCCATAATTAGGCTAGGATTAAACCAAGGGATTGCTGGCCTATTCCTCGCAGTATGCCATAAATAAATCTACTTTGAATCTTTAAAAATAAATCAAAAGCAAGCAGCAATGTAATTTTTGATATACCTAAAATATTAAAAGAATCTGTACATACAAAATCAAGACTCTTGGTGAAGATTTCATTAACTAATAACTCCTCAACTGATGTTGAGACTTGAAAACCAGCCCAGCACTGTCTGAACAAATAGGAAGAATTCAGAATTCCACAAAACAGACTTACATTGCTAAAAATAAAGTTTCACAGCCTTTTTTCAGAATGGCCCGAAAAACTACCACTAATGAGACATCTGTGAGACGTAACCATTGGTGTTGTTTCAGAAATAAGACACAGTAAGATCACAAGACCAGTAGTATTGGCAAGCAGATAATGCATTTACGTCATGAAAAAAGCAAAATAAAAACTGCAGAATATAAACAGGTTCTGCAGATCCAGACTAATTTTATTTATTTATTGAGATACAGCGTGGAATTGGCCATTCGGGCCTCTTAAGCTGCACCGTCAGCAATTTCTAATTTAACATTAGCCTAATCACGGGACAATTTACAATGACCAATTACCCTACCAACCAGTAGGTCTTTGGACCATGGGAGGAAATGGGAGCACCTGGAGGAAATCCACGCAGTCACAGAGAGCACATACAAACTCCTTACACACACGAGTGCTAGAGGAATAATGACTTCTGGCTTCTCCCGCTTTCTTTCCAGACCTGAGGAAAGGTTTCGACCCAAAATATCGACTCTTTATCCCCCTCCACGGATGCTGCCTGACCTGCTGAGTTCCTCCATCATTCTGTGTGTGTTGTTGCAGAACATAAAAATTCAAAAGAGAAAAAAGAGGCTGGAAATTCTCAGCAAGTCAGGCAGCACCTCCAGAGAGAGAAACAGAGGTTCCACTTTCAATCCACACCCTTTGATCAGAACTGGAAAGAGTTTTAAATCAAACATGGTTTAAGATTAAAAGGTCCGGGGAGGAGACAGGTTGGAGAGAAGCAGGGAATATCTGGGGTTGGAGTGGAAACCAAGTGACCACACGACACAAAATCCAGCACGGGCGGCTGACAGGATGGTGCAGGTCTGCTTACTGCTGTAGAGCTAAAGACAAAAAAATGTGGATGTCGCATAGGAATATTGTCAGGGAGCCCATCTGCCTGCTGTAAACTCCACGACGGGGCCAGAGAGTCTGTCTGATGCTGTAAACTTCACGACGGGGATTCATTTATTAATGTATTTTATGAAATACTGTGTGGAACAGGGCCCTACCAGGCCACCCAGCTACACCGCCCAGCAATGTTTTAAACCCGAGCCAAATCACAAGACAATTTACAATGACAAATTAACCTACTAACCTTCCCTGTTTTGGAATGTGGGAGGAAACCGGAGCACCCGGACAGAACCCCCACACACACGGGAAGGAAAGTATAAACTTGCTTACAGAATATGCCGAATCTGAACGCTGAACTCTAAAGGCACGAGCTGTAATACGCTACCACAGAGCTCAATTTACCACACGTACATGTGGTAACACCAAAACTATACACATCATCCAAACTCATCACCTGTGACAAACAAGCCTTCATCATCCTCTCTCAGTGATCACCATTGTATCCTGTGGCCTCCATCCCATCACAGACAATCCCCTTTGTTCTCCCCACCCCTTCCTTTTCAATGCAACTTCAAACATGTCAGATTTGGAACTCTTCCCATTGTTGGTTTTCAACCTGAAACTGCTTTCTTAAGAGACTTAGATAGATACATGGACCTTAGAAAAATAGAGGACTTTGCGGTAGGGAAAGTCTAGGCAGTTTCTACAGTAGCTTACGTGGTCGGCACAGCATTGTGGGCCTGTTGAGTTCCTCATTTTGTGTGTTGGCCTGTAACAGCTGTAGATTTCTATGTTCTAGCTTTCACTGTCCAGAGACACCGCCTGACCTGCTGAATATGTAAGCACTTTCTACTTTGGTTTCTGTTTTTGCAATGTTGGTTGAGGATTAATAAACATTTTGGGAGAACTACTCATTGAACATAATTTTACCAAAATCAGATAAATGCTGTCTGCTGCATTGGTTGCCCCAGTACAGTCACCATGAGCACAGGATATGCCCCAGGAAGCCAACCCGGACGCAGCAATATCACCGACACCTGCCCAGATGCACACAGTCCCTTTTACAAGTCATTTCACCCCACTGACTTAACAACAGGCACCCACTTCAACAATTCCAACTGAATGGCACAAACATTTACGTCAGTGGGATTGGTGAAGCCAGAGGTCCAGAAGAATAAGTCAGACATCCGGATGCAACACACACAAAATACCGAGGGAACTCAGCAGGTCAGGCAGCATCTGTGGAAATCAACAGAGAGTCAATATTGTGGGCCGAGACCCTTTGTCATGATTGAAAAGGAAAGGGGAAGACACCAGGATAAAAGAGGAGAGGAGGGCAGGCAAGCTGGAAGTTGATGGGAGAAGCCAGGTGGGTAGGAAAGGTAAATGGCTGGAGAAGGAGGAATCTCTAGGAGAGGAGAGTAGACCATAGGAGAAAGGGAAGGAGGAGGGGACCCAGCAGGAGGTGATACACAGATGTAAAACAGAGTGTGGAATGGGGAGGGGGGGAGCGGTGGAATTTGCTTACCAGGAGAAATCGATACTCATGACATCAGGGTGGAGGCTACCCAGACGGAAGACAAGATGTCGTTCCAGCACCCTGAGGGTGGCCTCACCCTGGCACAAGAGTAGACCATGGACACGTTGGAAAGGGAATGGGAATTAAAATGTTTGGCCACCGGGAAGTCCCACTTGTGGCAGATGGAGCAGGGGTGCTTGACGAAGCAGTCCCACCAACGTAGAGGAGGCCTCACGGGGAGCACCGTACTCAATAAACGACCCCAGCAGATTCACGGAAGTGTTGCCTCTCCCGGAAGGAGTGCCTGGGGCCTGAATGGAGGCGGGGTAGGAGGTATCCCTGATTTTTCATTGGTTCATAAACACTACCTCACTATCTTGCTCTACATATTTCTTCATTGCAACTTAATTTATTACACTGTACTGCTCTCATAAAACAAACTGGGCAATATTTATCATTGAATATAAAAATCATGTTTCTGATTCTGAGCCCTAGATGCTTTCTTGATTAAAATGGGCACCATGGAATCATAGCGATTAACGCCACACTATTACAGCTCTGGGCGCCAGAATCCAGAGTTCAATTCCGACATTGTCCGTAAGGAGTCTGTACATCCTCCCCTTGGAATGCATGGGTTTTCTCTGATTGCTCTCGTTTCCTCCCACTAGGTCTCTCGGTTATTTGGTCATTGTAAATTGTCCCGTGATTAGGCTAGTGTTAAATCAGGGGCTGCTGGAAGAGCCCATTCACGCCGTATCCCAATAAATAAATAAAATCAGAGCATACTGGGAGTGCTCAACCAGTCAGGCAGCACCTGCGGAGAGAGAGAAAATCAAAATACCTGATTAGAGAACCCAGATGCGCAGCAGAGGAACTGCAGAGGGGGACACATAACTAAAGGCAGAAGAAATAGGATTAAGCAGAGGTTTTAGGCGTGTTGGAGGATTGCCTGCTAAAAAGGTTGTAGGACCCATAAGACACAGGAGCAGAATTAACCCTTTCGGCCCATCAAGTCTGCTCTGCCAAAGTTGATATATTATGCCCCACAACCCCATTCTTCTGCCTTCTCCCCGTAATCTTTGACACCCTGATTAAGAACTATCAGCGCTCACTTTCAATATACCTGATGACTTGGCCTCCATCACAATGTTTTCCACTGATTCAGCACACTCTGGCTAAAGAAATACTTCCTCCTCTCCATTCTGAAGGGACATGGTTGTATTCTGAGGCTTTGCCTTCTGGTCTGGACTCTCACTATATCTGTTGAGTGCCCAGGCACAAAGGACTTCAAATTCTTAAAAAAGTACTGTCTAGTAACAGCAGTGAGAAGGTGAGCAGCTTCAATTTCTCAAAGGATCTATCCTGAGACCAACAGATTGACACAATCACAAAGGCAGCATACCAGCAGCTCGACTTCATTAGGAGTTGGAAGATACTTGTTATGTTGCCAAAGACTCCTGCAAAGTGTTTACAGATGTACCATGGAGAGCATTCTGACTAGTTGAACCTCCGTCTGGTGTAGAGGCTCCAATGCATAGATCAAAGGAGGCTGCAGAGTTTTGAAGATTCAGCCAGCTCCATCATTGAACTGTTCCCACAACCAATGGACTCACTTTCAAGGACTCTTCAACTCATGCTTTTGATATTTGTTACTTACTATTATCATTCTTTCTTTTTGTATTTGCAGTTTGTCGTCTTCTGGTTGAACATCCAAGTTGGGCTGTCTTTCATCGATTCTGTATGGTTATTATTTTACAGATTTATTGAGTGTGCTCACAGGAAGATTAATCTCAGACTCGTAAATGGTGACATACATGCACTTTGATAACAAACTCACTTTGAACCCCCTTCTCACTGTCGACATTTTCACCTTGAATATTCAGCATTCAAGATCTTTTAATATAAAGATTGCTAAAGAAATTAATAACAAACCAGAAACTTTAAACAGGATGAGGCTGTGCAAGTTTAAGCTATTTAATAACTAAATTTGGGGCTAATATTGTGGAACGAAGTGTTGCAAACACTGAACAACATTGAATAAATATCAAGGAGAGATGGTAGATGCAAAATAACTGAATATGGGCAAAGCTGCCAACCCAATTATCCCTCACTGTCATTTCGAGATAGATTACTGGCATTTCTAGTACACAAGTGTAAAGGAGAATGAAATAATTGTTACTCCAGATCCGAAAGAGGACAAATAAAAGTAAAAACAAAAAGCACAAAATGAGGAAGACAAAAAACACAATAAATATAAAATACATAAGACAGCTTGTACACCCACATTGATTGCATCTCCATAAAGTGACGCTAGGCACGGGAGACTGATAGAACATGATAACGTCATGGTGGAGGGGTGGGTTAATGGGTGGGGTTGTTGATCAGCCTGACTGCTTGGGGAAAGCAACTGTTTTTGAGTCTGGTGGTCCTGATATGGGTGCTACATAGCCTCCTCCCTGATGAGAGTAGAACAGTTCATGAGCAGGGTGCGTGGGATCCTTCATGATGCTACTGGCCCTCTTCCAGCACTTTTCTGTACTCATGTTCTTGATGGTGGATCAGCTGGTGCCGGTGATGCGTTGGGAAGTTTAGGCTACCTGTTGCAGAGCCCTCCTGTCCACGGCACTGCTGTTTCCGTACCGTGCAGTGATACAGCTCGTTATGATGCTCTCTACCACGCAACTGTAGAATGACGAGAGTATGGATGTGCATCGTCCAGCTCTGTTCACACTCCTTAGAAAGTAGAGGCATTGGTGAGCTTTCCTGATTGTGTAGAAGGTGTTCTGGGACCATGAGAGGTTGTGTGAGGTGTCCCCTCCCAAGAGACTGAAACCGCTCACAGTTCCCGCTGCTGTAAAGAGGAGTGAAGAGGCAGTGTCTCAGTGAGGCAGCATCCATCACCAAGAACACACAAACGCCTCGGAAAGGCTGTATCCATCATTAAGGACTCCTATCACCCAGGACAGGTCATGCCTTGTTCTCATTACTACCATTAGGGAGGAGATACAGGAGCCTGAAGACAACCAAATATTAAGGAACAGCTTCTTCCCCTCAAAAATCAGATTCTGAATAGCCCATGAACCCATAAACACCTCCTCATTATTTCTCTTATTAGCTTTTACGTCTTGAACTGTACTGCAGACACAAAACAACAAATATCATACCAATTATCATAAACCTGATTCTGACAAATATTAAATTTGAGATTAGCCCCTGTGTACCTAATAAAGTGGCCACTGAGTGTGTGTTCATGGTCTTCTGCTGCTGTAGCCCGTCTACTCCAAGGTTCCACACGTTATGTGTTCAGAGATGCTCTTCTGCACACTACCATTGTAAAACATGATTATTTGAATTACTATCGTCTTCCTGTCAGCTTGAGCCAGTTCAGCCATTCTCCTCTGAACTCTCTCATTAACAAGGCATTTTTGCCCAACAGACCTGCCACTCACTGTATTTTTATTTTGTTTGATTTTTGCACCATTCTCTGTAAACTCTAGAGACTGTCATGTCTGAAAATCCCAGATGATCAGCAGTTTGAGATACGCAAACCACCCCATCTGGCACCAATCCAAAATGATTAGAAGACAGCTTTCCAGCTCTTAGCTCCATCCCTCCCCCTCCTGTCTTCTCCTATCATTTCGGATCTCCCCCTCCCCCTCTCAAATCTCTTACTATCTCTTCTTTCAGTTAGTCCTGACAAAGGGTCTCGGCCCCAAACGTCGACTGTACCTCTTCCTAGAGATGTGGCCTGGCCTGCTGCGTTCACCAGCATTTTTTGTGTGTGTTTCATGATTAGTAATGATGTCAAAGGTTATGGGGAGAAGGCAGGAAAATGGAGCTGAGAGATAATAAATCAGCCATGATGGAATGGCGGAGCAGACTTGATGGGCTGAATGGCCTAATTCTGCTCCATGTTCCTGGGCATTTCTGCTCCTCAATCAACAGAAGTAAAGCAGATTGCTTGATTGGTATCATGCTTATCCGTGAGTGCTTGCTGTGTGCAAATTAGCTGCAGCACTTAATTAAATCCTTCTCCTTCCCTGACCCACTGAATCAACACAGTGGGAACGTGCGTAGGTACTCATTATTTGCATGCAAGTTTCAGCCGCAACTGGCGACACTGGGGAGACAATCAGAAGCAACACACACACACACGAAATGCTGGAGCAACTCAGCAGACCAGGCAGCATCCGTGGGATTGAATAAACAGTCGCTGGTTGAGATCAAGACCTTCCTTCGGGACTGGAAAAGGAAGGGGGATAAAAAGATTGGGAGGACGATGGGGACGAATCAGAATATGGTTTATTATCACTGACATACAGGATGAAACTTGTTGTTTGTGTCAGCAGTACACAAAGTATACTGTGAATTACAATTACATATATTACTGCAAAAAGAGAAACAGTGAGCAACGCACAAAATGCTGGAGGAACTCAGCAGGCCACGCAGCATCTACGGGATTGAATAAACAGTCGACGTTTCATCAGGTCTGCATCGTGTTAATCTGGATTTCGATATCTACAGAACGTCATGTTTAGTAAAGTAGTGAGGTCGTGTTCATGGACCGTTTAGAAATCTGATTGCGGAGGGGAAGAAGCTGTTCATAAAACGTTGAGTGCTCCTGTATGACTAAATCGGATGCAAAAACTGGAAATGCTGATGACGATTCACTGTGGAATACAAACAGCAAATAGATCTTGGCGAGGCCCCCCCCCCCCATTGTGAATTTAATGCCTTCTGAGAGAAGGGATGGGTTTTAATTATTGATCAACACATGGTCGGTAAACTTCCTCGACAAGCTTTTGTTCTGCACTGTCACATTCCTGTGCCAAATTCTCGTGTTCCTGATACCCAGACCCACTGGATGAGGTGCTGGTTGAGGGGCCTACACAGAACTATTTAGTTACTTACTGCAGACAAGATATTAATTACACAGACTCAATGGGTTCCATTAAAACTGTGCCACAATACAACTCCAGGCTGCCTACATTCCATCTTAATTATCCACCAGAATCTTTGCAAAGATTCAGCTCACCGCACGACTTAGAATTACAGAGCATGAACTATCAAATGACTCACACTCTCTCTTCTTCTTCCCCGATCAAAGGGAAAATTGTGGCAGAAGTAGGGGAACAGATCTGAGACACGGAGCAGCTACAGACCGAGTCAAACACGAAGAAAGCACAAGAGATTAGGAGAGGCACACCTGGCCGCTCAAGACTGCCCTGCCCCACCAGTTAATGTGATCTCAGCTGATCTTCACCAGCCCTCAATGTAGGGCGGAAAGCAACTAGCACAGGGGTTTTACATCAGCAGCTGTAAGATTGAGGTTCGAATCCTGCACGGTCTGTACAGAGTTTGTACATTCTCTCCATGACTGCATGGGCTTCCTACTCCCACATTCCAAACGGTTAGTGTTTGAGTAAACAGTTGATATTTTGGGCCAAGACCCTTCATCAGGCCTGGAGGGAAAAAAAGAGAATTCAGTAAGGTGGGGGGAGGGAGGGGAGGAAGTACATGTTAGTAGGTGATAGGTGAAACCGGGAGAGGGGGAGGGGTGAAGTAAGAGCTGGGCCTTCCTACTCATCTTTTTTTCTCCAATCCTAATGAAGGGTCTCGGCCCAAAACATTGACTGTTGACTCTTTTCCATAGATGCTGCCTGGCCTGCTGAGTTCCTCCAGCATTTTGTGCGTGTTGCTTGGATTTCCAGCGTCTGCAGATTTTCTCGTGTTAGTGTTATGAGCTATGGCATGCCAAGCACGGCGACCTTGCGGGCTGCCCCCAGCACATAATCATTAACTTAATTTGATGCAAATGACACACTTCAACGTATATGCAACAAATACAGTGAATTTTTAATCTTCTGAGTTTGACGCCCACAGTGAGATCGCTCAAAAGTGTGTCTACCTCCACTTTAAGTATTTCCAGTGACCCGAGGACCACAAACCAACGAGAACAAAATTCCAGAGATTCACCACCCTTTACCAGAAGAGATGTCTACACTCCTAATCTCGTGTTCTTTGACCTGTGTGTTTGAATTAGACTGTAGCACTTCTGCAGACACCTTATCAGAAGACTACGTCCCTCATTCAACATTCTTGTGAAAAGAAGCGAGCCTCAAAAAGGCAGCATCCATCATTAAAGATCCCCATCAACAAGGCCATTCTCAGTGTTACCATCAGGAAAGAGGTGCAGACACACTCAACAACTCAGGAAGAGCTTCTTCCCCTCTGCCGTCAGATTTCTGAATGGACAATGAACCCATGAACACTACCTCACTACTTTTCTTCCCCCTCTTTTTTCACTATTTACTTAATCTCTTTATACACATAGATACATATACACAAACAGTAATTTACAATGTTTTTATTGTGTATTATAATGTACTGCTGCCACATATCAACAAATTTCACGACATATGCCACTGGTATTAGAGCTGATTCTGGTCCTGCTGAAAACGTTGACTGTATGCTGATCAGGACTTTTTCTTGTTTCAATAAGATCACCCCTTCATTGGAATTGTCCGATGTTCCAAGCATCTCTGACACACTGCTCATACAGATCAAATCACTACACGGTGTATTGAGGTAGAATAAGGTAAATCAATAAAAAATGCGGAATAAAGTGTAAATGCTACTGGAAAAGTACAGAGCAGGTAAACGATGAAGTGCAAGATCAGAGATTGTCAAGCCAAGAGTCCATCCCAGCATACAACAGGTCCATTCCAATGTCTGATGACAGTGGGGTAGAAGCTTTCTTTAAAACTGGTGGTACGTGCTTACAGGCTTTTGTACCTTCTGCCTGATGGGAGACGGAGAAGAGAGAATGTCTGGGGAGTGGAAGATACTCTAAAGAATACACACCTACTCTGTTTAGCCCCTCCTGAGAGAACAAACAAATCAATTCATGAATTGGTCTGATGAATCATTTTCGGACTGCCTCCAACCCTACAATCTCTGAACAGCTGAACCACCCAGTCTCTCCTTTATTGCTTCATGTCATTAGGTGTATAATGTTCCCATTGTCAACACAAATAGTGATACTCTTCCCAACAAGTTCCCCTACACTCGGAAGGCCATGCCAGTTTGGAACAAGCTGCCAGAGGAAGTGGTAGTACGTTGCTCAAGACCTCCAGCATCCGCAGAATCACTTGTGCAGCGGAAATGATAGATGTAGGTTCAACTGGAACAGTTGAGAGGTTTGGATTGGCACATGGATGAGAGAGGGTGCAGAGGGCTATGGTCCAGGCGCAGGTAAATGGGACTAGGCCAAGGACCAGGCCAGCATGGATTAAGTGGGCTGAAAGGCCTGTTTCTGTGTTCTAGTGCTCTATAACTCAGTAAGTTAAAAGGATTCAAATCCCAGACTTTACCTCAGAATTCAACTTGGCATCTCACTCCAGCACAAACAGGTTCACCCTTTATACAATGTATTTTGTATTTTTGTCACACTGATGCACTGTCAATAACTTCAAAAGACTGGAAGTAGAGTAAATACTGAAAGGCTTTTATTAGCAGTAAAACGTGACCTCCACCATGCTGAGTATCTGCCCCTGGACTGAGGGAGGAACAATGGCGCAATCACCTTTATTCAGGGCTCTGTGGGAGGAGCCACAGGAGCAGTCAGCAGAGGGGCGTGTCCAGACAGGTAACCCAGTTACAACATATATATGTATGGTTTCCGCACAGAGCACATATTTCACATGAGACGAAGAGTCCTTGAAAGTGAGTCCATTGGTTGTGGGAACATTTCAGTGATGGGTCAAGTGAAGTTGAATGAAGTTATCCCCTCCTGGCCAAACAGCCTGATGGTTAAGGGGGAATAACTGTACTTGCACCTGGTGGGTCCTGAGGCTCCTGTACCTCCTTCCCAATAGCAGCAGTGAGAAGACAGCGTGGCCTGGATGGTGGGGTGCCTATGGATGGATTCCGCTTTCCTGCTCCATGTAGATGGTGGGGAGGGTTTTATCTATGATGGACTGGGCTGTATCCACTACTTTTTGTAAACTTTTCCATGCAAGAGCATTGGCGTTTCCATACCAGTCGATATACTCTGCACTACACATCTACAAAAGTTTGTCAAAGGCTGGAAGAGTCAGCAAAGAAAATACTCCCAGCTCCCAGCTGTACAAACCCTCCAGCAACATAAAACTCAGGTACTGCCCTCAAAGACATTAATTGAATAAGGATTGGTGACATTAAAAGGAAAATACAATGCTCCTAGATCTATACAAAAATAAACTTTATCTCATCTAGAGCAAGTTGTTATTGTAACTAAAACTGGATTTAAAATAGCTTAACTTCATTGCCATGTGTCTGAACGGACAAGCCAGCTTTTATCTGTGGAACAGACCCATTCTGACAGTTCCAAGAAACTGAGTGACAATAACATTCCACAGAGTCACATGTTCAGGTTACTGCTGAAGGAATGATCCCAAAATTAGCAACTTCAGTCCTAAAAACAGCCACAGGCTCCAACATGTTTATCGGTTTGAAATAAAAAGACAGGAAAATAATTGGCAATCATCGAGGGTAACTCCCTGAAGTAGGAATCAAATCCATGTCAGGGTCTGGGAAAAAAAAGTACCCAGATTCTCCAGCTCACACTAACGCATGCAATAAACCACCTGGTTTAATGACAGCCAGCAACCTACAATCGTGGTTTAATCCGAGACCAACTGCACCAAAAAATGCCCTCCCTGTGGTTCTTCAAAGAATGGCACTAAACTCCTATCAGAAGAAGCTAGAGGTTTGTAATCTCAGCCAGCCCCATCATAGGCACCAACCTTCCCACAACCGAAGACATCTTCAAAAGGTGATGCCTCCAAAAGGCAGCATCATCATTAAGGACCCCAGCATCCGGGAGGTCAATGTTCCCTCAAACTTGTAATTATCAGTGTATGCAAAAATCTTGCGCTGTGCAAGTTTTTGCCCAGTGGCAACAACACATGCGCACTGAATAATTTATTCAATAAAAACAGTATAAATAAGCTGGTTGTAAAATCTGCAGGCAAATCATCACAAACTCCACGTTGTCAACGCCATTTGCATCAGAAGCCGGAAAAGGAAACGAGATTGTGTACGATTGTAAAATATACTTAACACGCCAACAAGGTAGAGGGTGACAACCTTTTGTGCGCAGTTTAAATTCCATCTCAGAGGAGACATTGCAGGAGATGCCCTCTGCTTATTACTATCGTCAGAGAGGAGATACAGGAGCCTGAAGAGAGACACTCAGTATTTCATGGACAGCTTCTTTCCTTCTGCCATCAGATTTCCAAACACTAGCTCACTTTTTGCACTCATCATTATGTGCCGTGTTGTCTGATGTGGGTGATCATGGTCTTTGCAAGACCATGATTGTCCTTGCCAAAGTTTTTCTACACTGCCTTTTTTCTGGGCAGTGTCCTTACAAGATGGGTAACCCCAGCCATCATCAATATTCTACATAGATTGTCTGCCTGGTGTCAGTGGTCACATAACCAGGACTTGTGATGTGCACCGGCTGCTCATACAACCATCCACCACCTGCTCCCATGACTTTACATGACCCTGATCGGGGAGCTAAACAAGTGCTATGCTTTGCCCGAGTATGACCTGCAGGCTAGTGGAGAGAATGAGAACTTTACACCCCATCACCCATATTTACACTATGTCTTTTTTAATTCCTTGTTGCAACTTTTTTTTAATGTATTGCACTGTACTGCTGCCACAAAACAAGTTTCATCATATAGTTCAGTGATAATAAACCTGACTCTGATTCTAAGTTCAAGAAAACAAACACACACTGATTCCACGGGCATTGTTCACTGTCCCAGGACCCTGCAGGGTCTTTTAGTTATTTGTAACAGTTGCTGAAGTTAAAGTCTTACATTGCAGAGACGTGCCATTCACCACACTGAGCACACACCAACAACCACACTTAATCCATCAACTTCTGGTAAAACGGCAGCATGCTTGGACGTAATGGTCTCTTGGGGGCCAACCAAAGGTGCTGTTGTCTTTTTTTAAATGTGTATTTTATGATCACAAAACAATGCTGGACATTGAGAACTTCAAGAACCGTAGGTCGACCCTATCAGAGAGCTACCTGTTGGCGCAGGAGCTGGACTCGGTGCAGACTGCGTCACTGCCTGCCCCAGAAAGGCAGCAGAGTCGGTGCGTGGTGCTGCAGTCTGACAGTGAGTGATTGCCTTGGACCTTTCGCTTGTGACCAGAGGACCCTGCTGGGCATTGGTGATGTGAAATGCTGCAAGTCCACCTCCCTTTACTGGCGAGGCAGACGGTGGGGGAGACAGTGTGTAGCCCCAGTTGTAGTAAGGACTAGGCCTCAAGCCGGGGGCTTGCCTGCGGCTGCGGTACAGGAGAGGAGACAATGGAGGTGGTGTAACACAGTGTCCATGCTGGATTGCAGGTGGCCCCTCCTGCTGGTGCTGCTCTCCAGTGTTCACTTCGTGGAAGACAAGCTAGATTGTGTCACTTAGGTTTTGGTCTATATAATTTTTTTTGTGTGACCATATATTTACCGCCATCTCATACGTGCTATACGTGTCTTGTGCTGTGCATGACTGTTGGTACTGTGTTTTACATCTTGTCTCTGGAGGAACATTGTTTCACTTGGCTGTGTTCATGTATGGCTGAATAACAAGAGAGACTTATTGAAGACAACCACCGGCTGTAAGAGCTGCGAGGAGTATTTCAGCCGCGTACTGAGAAAAAGGAAGATGAATACCTTTGAACTGCTGGCATCTTAGTTTTTGAATTTCGTTTTTCATGCTTTACAATTTTCCCTGTTTTTTTGGGGGGGTCCACAGTGAAGAGAGGAGCATGTGCTCCACACAAATAAAAAATCATTCTCAGTTAATTTGATCAAAATCCTAGGTTGTAATACTCATTTACGTGAACAAAGGGGAGTGGGCTGAATACTTTTACAAGGCGCTGAACAGGAGGGTGGAGCAAAGTCAAGATGGCGCTAAATGGCGACTCCTTTGCTTACATCTTTGGAAACAGCTCCATTTCTATTTTTGATATCATCGCTCCACCCCCCCCACCCTGCTTTTGAAGGTTCTTTTGAATACCCTGACCTGGAGTTACAATCTGACTTCTGTTCTTTGTGGGAATGGGACCCGCTCTCAGGGCCTCACGACCGGCCACTTTTTGATATTCCAAGGACACAGCCTGGAAGACTAGCCTGCCTTCAGGGTGCCAGATTTTCGTGGCTCTGGAGACAGGCTGATTCAAGGCCAGTACCCCTGACTGAGGTGCTGCAGGAGAACAAGGAACGTCAGGAGCAACGGGTTAGCTGCCAGCTGTGAGCCTCGGGGTCAATTCTTTGGGCGCAGAGCACAGAAAAAGCGACAGAACAAACTTTGAACATCATAAATCAGCGAGTTGTTTGTTATGTCTCCCCTCTCGCTGTGAAACAGGGACACCTCTTTTTCCCTTATTAAGGAGAAAGAGGGCCTGTGGCATGTTGAATTACCAGATAAACAAGTAGTCTTTGGAGTGCTGCAAGTCTGTGTCTTTATTGATGCTTTGCTGCACGCTTGAGTGCTCGGTGGTGTGTGGGTCTTTGCTTTGCTGCTGCTTGTGCGTGGGAGGGGGGAGCTGGGGGAGGCTTTGGGGTTCTAACGTTTAACAGTCGTTCATTCTTTGGGGCACTCCTCTGTTTTTGTGGATGTTTGTGAAGGAAAAGAATTTCAGGATGTATATTGTATACATTTCTCTGACATTAAATGTACCTTTTGAATTTCATTTCTAACCTTGACCTATTACATCAAGAGGAAAAGAAATCTTGGCGGCTTTTTAACTCAGCACTGAAAGCAGCGTCACAGAATAAACATGTAGAGATCACTTTTAACATTTACAATACATTCCAATTTTCATATTGCCACAGGATAACCTGTCACTTCCATTAGGAGCTGGGACAGGTGATGAAACGCATTAGCAAAGGAGGAGGTCACGCTTCTGGTAAGATGGAGGCATGTTTGGCTGCAGTGCCTTCTATGGGGTCAACAAAACATGTCACTGTCGTATTTAAACATTTTTAATGATCACAAGATCCTGCAATACATTAAGAATTTAAAGTTTTGCAGGTCCATCCCATCAGCAAGTTGCTCACTGGTGGGAAAAAAAGGAGCTGCGTATTATGCTACTGTCTGTGCCCAAGGAGGCATACAGTCTAATAGCGAGTGGCCGTGATGGTCACTTCTGTTGCAATCACAAGACCCTTCTGGACATTGTTAATGTGGTGTGTCGCAAGTTCGATTCGCTGATTTATTGGCAGGGGGGTGGGGGAGAGCTGCGTGGCCTCAGTTGTAGAAAGCACTAGGCCTCAAGCCACGGTCTTGCCTGCTTACAGCCAGGAGAGAGGTGTCAGAACTGGTGCACTCCACCAGGGGGCGATGTGGCACGGCATCCAGGCTGGAGTCTGTACTCTCCCCCTCAGTGTTTGCTCAGCAGAAGACAGGCTCCATTGTGGTCATCTGCAGATTTCTATGGCATTGGATGGCTTGAGTTTAGACTCTTTCTGAATGGTTATGACTTTCTATCTTATAGATGTGTGCGCTTTGTGCTGTGTGTGACCGTTGGTATTGTGTTTTGTACCTTGGCCCTGGAGTAACACTGTCTTGTTTGTATTAACACGCATTCACATGTGGTTGAATGACAATTAAACTTGAATTAAGATGGAGTAGAGGGGCAGGAAGCAAGTCTTAAGAGGTTTTTAAAAGCAGCAA
This sequence comes from Mobula birostris, assembly GCF_030028105.1. Classification (NCBI taxonomy): domain Eukaryota; kingdom Metazoa; phylum Chordata; class Chondrichthyes; order Myliobatiformes; family Myliobatidae; genus Mobula; species Mobula birostris. Next base: position 4,610,374 of record NC_092383.1, on the reverse strand, counting down.
AGGTATGTGCTGCAGAGAAAATTGGAAAACACGTGTGTTATTTTGAATTTGTACAAACCCTGGACAGTGTAGACCATATCTGATTCTGTGCTACATTTACAAGCCTACAGATATTAAAAACTACAAAAAGAAATTTACTAGGATAATACCAAATCAGACCAGGGCTCCACTCTCTGAAAAAGAAAATGCTGATTGAAGCCTTTAAGGTTGAATGGATTTGAACTGCTCAGCCCTTTGCAGGGGAACTCAAAACAAAGCAACAGAAATGAAACAGCAAGTAGGACAATCCAGAAAATCCTGTCCGAGGTTCAAGAGAAATTTCTTTATTTGGAAATCCTCTGCATTTGGAATTCAACAAAACAGATCAATTCTCATAAGCAGCACAAGTACATCAGAATGGAAACTGGATAAAGACAACAAAAACAAAACATTAACGAGAGGATCTGCAGATGCTGGAAATCCAGAGCGATGCACACAAAATGCTGGAGGGACTCAGGTCAGGCAGCATCTGTGGAGAGGAACAAACAGTCGACGTTTCAGGCCAAGACTCTTCTTCAGGACTGGAAAGGAAGGGGGAAAGATGCCAGAATAAAAAGGTGGGGGTGGGGAGGGGAAGGAGGATAGTTAGGTGATAGGTGAAGCTAGTTGGGTGGGAAAGACAGAGAGCTGGAGAGGAAGGAATCTGCTAAGACCTGTGTATTATGGTCTTTCAAATTTTATTCCAATTCCCATTGTGGGAGATGAACATTTTCCCAATGAGTGGCCCAGTCTCAAAAACTAATTCACCCATACAATAGTACAGGCCTCATTGTGCTTTTAATTTAGAAAATTGTCCTCCAGAGGTAACTAGTAAGAATGAGAGGGAACGCTGCAAGAATGAGGCAGCTGATCTGACAAGGTAGCATTTACACAGAATGCTGGAGAAACTCAGTAGGTCAGGCATCAACGGAGAGAAATATACAGTCAATGTTTCGGGCCAAGACTCTACTTCTGGACTGGAAAGGAAAGAGGAAGACGCCAGAATAAAAAGATGGGGGAGGGGAAGGAGGACTAGCTCAAAGGTGCCAGGTGATGCCATGTGGGAGTGAAAACAAAACAGTAAATGATTTTCTTTCCATAAGACACAGGAGCAGAAACAAGCCGATCAAATCCTACTCTGGCATTCCGTCATGGCTGATTTATTATCCCTCTCAACCCCATTCCCCTGTCTTCTCCCCCGTAATGTTTGACGTCCTGACTAACAAAGAACCCAACAACCCATTTTAAATACTCAGACTCTGCTTCCACAGCCATCTGTGGCAGTAAGTTCCACAGATTCAGCATTCTGATTTTTCACAGATGCTGCCTGACCCACTGATTTCCACCCCCCCCCCCACCCTTTGGTATTTTCTGTTTCCTCATCTTCAGTTAACATTTTGGGTGAGCCTGATGGAGATTTTGACAAAATCTGAAATAATAACTGTTTCCCTTCCCACAGGTGCTGCCTGACCCACTGACTTTACCAGCATTTTGAGTTTCTATTTCAGATTTCCAGACAATCCAACATTCAGGGGCAGTTGAAGCCCCAGCCGCCAGTGGCAGAGCCAGAAGCAGCAAGAAGGGCCAGAGTTGGCGGAAAAGGCTGCGTGGCTAAAGAAGGGCCCACGAGATAAACAGAGTTGAAGCCGTAACGGAATCAGAACACGATGTTTAACGAGCTGTTTTCACTGGCAATAAATGTGGCCTTTGAAACCGTTTATTTTTTTTTACCAGAGGGTGGAATTCATTGCCACGGGTGGCTGTGATGGCCAAGTCACTGGGTATATTTAAAGCAGAGGTTGATAGGTTCTCAATTAGTCAGGGCATCGAAGATTATGGCAAGAAGGCAGGAGAATGGAGTTGAGGAGGACAATAAATCAGCCATGATGGAATGGTAGAGCAGACGATGGGTCAAATGACCTAATTCTGCTTCTTTATCTTATGATCTTATAGCTTCTTCCCACCCGCTAGATTTCTGAACAGTCTGAAACCAGCAACATTACCTGTTTTCTCTCTTTTCGCACTATTGAATTGACTTTATTACCTACGTCCTTCAAATACATGAGTAAAAATCTTTATGTTACATCTCTGCTCAAATGTGCAATGTGCAGTTATTGTCATTTATAATAAATATGTACAACAGGATAGTCAATATAACATAGAGATAGAGTAGCGTCAGAATGTATTAAGCAGTCTGTCTTCTTGACAGGTTGTTTTCTTGACACCACTGTGTCAGGATGATGACTTCCTCTCTGCAGGTTGCCTCATCATTATTTGAGACTAGTTATATTTTTATATATTTCTTGTTGTAACTGCGCAGGTTGACTGTGGTTAAGAAGGCATATGGTTCATTGGCCTTCATCAATCGTGGGATTGAGTTTAAGAGCCGAGAGGTAATGTTGCAGCTGTATAGGACCCTGGTCAGACCCCACTTGGAGTACTGTGCCCAATTCTGGTCACCTCACTACAGGAAGGATATGGAAACTATAGAAAGTGCAGAGGAGATTTTTAAGGATGTTGCCTGGATTGGGGAGCATGCCTTATAAGAATAGGTTGGGTGAACTTGGCCTTTTCTCCTTGGAGCGACGGAGGATGAGAGGTGACCTGATAGAGGTGTAGAAGATGATGAGAGGCATTGATTGTATGGATAGTCAGAGGCTTTTTCCCAGGGCTGAATTGGCTAGCACGAGAGGGCACAGTTTTAAGGTGCTTAGAAGTAGGTACAGAGGAGATGTCAGGGGTAAGTTTGTTTGTTTTTTACACACAGTGAGTGGTGAGTGCATGCAGTGGTCTGCCAGTGATGGTGGTGGAGGCAGATATGGTAGGGTCTGGAGACTCCTGGATAGGTACATAGAGCTCAGAAAAATAGAGGGCTATGGGTAACCCTAGGTAATTTCTAAGGTAAGGACATGTTCGTACAGCTTTGTGGGCTGAAGGACCTGTATTGTGCTGTAGGTTTTCTATGTTTCTATAGCAATTCCTTATATATTGCCCTAGACTGCTGTCAGAGAAAAAAATTTCACGACATGTGTCAATGCTAATAGACCTGATTTTGATTCAATGGTGAGAATTTTAGAATGCCAGGCATGGAGTAGAAAGCATGAAGGACATGGGCATTAGAGTTGGGCAAGTTAGATAATGAAACACACCCAGTATTGCTCAAGATTGGATAATTGTGTGTCCAAGTTTTATTGTTCGGTAGGCGGCAATAGCTGTTTCCACATCCAAGATTGGTGTTGGTTTATATTGTTGTGACATGTTCAAGACTCAGTGAAAAGCTTGTCTCACACAATGTTCATACAGATCAGATCTTTACACAGTGCATCAAGGTAGAACATGATAAAACAACAACAGAATAAAGAGGCTGGTACAGAAACGTAGAAGTTAGCACAACGCTTTACAACTCTACCACTGTCTGCAAGGAGTTTGCACATTCTCCCCGTGACTGCGTGGATTTCTTCCAGGTTCCCTGGTTCCTTTTCACATTCCGAAACGTAACATAGAAACATAGAAAATAGGTGCAGGGGTAGGTCATTCGGCCCTTCGAGCCTGCACCGCCATTCAGTATGATCATGGCTGATCATCCAACTCAGAACCCTGTACCAGCCTTCCCTCCATACCCCCTGATCCCTTTAGCCACAAGGGCCATATCTAACTCCCTCTTAAATGAACTGGCCTCAACTGTTTCCTGTGGCAGAGAATTCCACAGATTCACCACTCTCTGTGTGAAGAAGTTTTTCCTAATCTCGGTCCTAAAAGGCTTCCCCTTTATCCTCAAACTGTGACCTCTCGTTCTGGAACCTACGTGTACAGGTTTGTGTTAGTAAGCTGTGGGCATGCTATACTGGCGCCACAAACACGGCAACGCTCGCGGGCTTCCCTAAGCACATCCTTGGACTGTCCTGGTTATTAAAGCAAACGACGCACTTTACTGTACAGCTCAATGAATCTGTGGAATTCGTTGCCATCGGCAGGTGTGGAGGGCAAGATACTGGGTATATTTAAAGCAGGGGTTCCCGGCCTTTATGACGTGGACCCCTACCATTAGCCGACAGGTCAGTGGACCCCAGGTTGGGAACCCCGATTTAAAGGCAGTTTAATAGACTCTCGATTAGTAATGATGTCAAAGGTTACAGGGAGAAGGCAGAAGAATGGGGCTGAGAGGGATAGTAACCAGTCATAACAGAATGGTGGAGCAGACAAGATGGGCTGAATAGCCTAATTCTGCTCCTATGTCTTATGGTCTAATGTGCATGTAACAAACAAAAGTAATCTTTAAAGTGTGAAGCCACAGAGAAAGTAAACAATTAAGTGCAAGATCATAACGAGATAGATTTACAAGGCAAAGAGTCCACCTTAAACTGAGCATTAATTCTGAGCATGCTGGAAAACAGGAATTCCCTGGAGGTCCAGTTCAAGCAACCTGTTTGTAAGACATCAGCACAGTTCAGACCAAGTGTAAATTATCCTCCACACCGAGAGACCGCCCGAGAAACAGAGGCCAACAATATTGTACCAGTAAGCCACACACTTAGCATTCCGTCTGATGAAGTGTTAAGAAATTGGTTAATGAGCTGGATGAGGAATTGGTTTTACTGCATATTACAGGATCAGGTCATTATTCAGGGAACAAGTCAATAGCAGCTGGGGAAATTAATTACAGTGTTACGATGCAGGAGGAGTGGAGGAAAACTGAAGACTCTTTATACTTGCTGAGAGAAGGCACCAAGGACCATGCAGAGGTTAACACTGAATGATACAGGAAATTTTCTAATTTGAAAAGCAAAACCATTCAGAATTAAATTCAGAAACAGGTTTATCATCACACATTCTGAAGACCTGCTTTCTAGGCTATCCACAGAGAACAAGCATTTCTCTTAAAAGCCCGGGACCTGACAGACAGCGAGTGACCAGCCCAAGGGGACGAGTTGCTTGGCATAGAACCAAATGCTTGATCGCACTTGGCACTAAGATGTCCCCAGACTGAGCGCGCGAGATCATGCCAGCACTCGTCAAAGCCAATAGTTACACAGGTAATGTACCAAGTATGCATGCATCAACAGGGTGATGTACGTCAACACGAGTAACATGCAGGTAACTACAGGTACTGCACCGAGCATGTATCAACAGGTTGGGGTTCACTCTCAGGATGCTTCGCGCTTTAAGGGCAGCACGGTGGTGTCGTGGTTAGCGTAACAGTTCTAGCGCCAGCGACCAGGTCTCCATTCCTGCCTGTGTCCGTAAAGAGTTTGTACATCTTCCCCATGACCACGTAGGTTCCCACCGGGAGCACCAGCTTCCTCCCACAGTCCAAAGACACACGGGTCAGTAAGTTAATTAGTCAGTGCAGGCTCTTTACCATGGCCTGTTACCGTGCTGTATCTCTAAATTTTAAAAAATGCCAAATTGTGTGGGAAATGTATTTATTTCTGTGGCTGCAGTACAGTGCAAAGTTACAATCACAGTACAAAAGGATTATCAAAGCAGCGTTAATGGACTGCTCAGAAGTCTGATGGCAAGAGGCAGGAAGATAACCCAAAGAGAAACTACAGCAAGTGGAACCCTTATTTAAACGTCCTTCATATCTGCCAGGTGTGACCCTTCATTCTGTCACAATTTCCAGCTTCAATATGTGGATAACTTTACTCACCTCAACACTGAGGTGATCCCACAACCTACTGTCAAGGACGCTACAACTCACATTCTCAGTATTGTTTACTTTTTATTTGCACAGTTGGATCTATTTTGCACGTTGGTGGCTTCTCAGTCTTGGCTTATGCATACGGTGACCTATATACCTGCACATACTTTGACATTAAATTCACCTTGAACTTTCACCTGAGGTTAGTGGACCTTTAAATTCTGTACTCATGCTGATCACATTTTGGACCGACTTCGGTAGACTTGCGGAGCAGGGGAAAAAAAAGGTTGGAGGACTGAACTGTTTAGGCAACATCCATGGAGGCAAAGGCTAACACTGCCATCAGAGAGAGCGTCCTCACATCACCCATCACTGCATCCCCTCGCAAATGTACAAAAACTACAGTCAACTGTCAACTCTGGAGACTGTAGTCTACCATCACTGCATGACTTGTGCATGTTCAGGGCTAAGAAGTGGGCAGGGAAAAAAATCATTATGGATGCTACCCACCATGCAAACTGCCTTTACAGAAGTTCCCTTCTGGAAAGGGTTATAGGGCAATTAAAACAAAAATTCACGCCAAATTAAAAGTTTCTTCCCCTAGGGAGTTAATCTGATTAACCATTCTAGTTAGCCTCTCCCCCAATCCCTCTATCTATGACCCATCACTACATTGTAAACATGTTAAACCACTGTTTATAAACCTGGTTACATTGTAAACAAATGCTGGTATTTATGTATTTATTCTATACCTGTACTTTAACCTCTATTTATCTTCATTCTTTATATTTGTTAAACGTTGAACAGCAAATTCCTAATAAATTTAAATGCACACAGAAAATAAAGTTGATCCTTGAAAGCAAAATTTGCTTCGATTTTAATGTTTTAAATATAAACAGCTTCATTATCATGCAACCTTCCAAACTGTAACATTTATCCACATATCCTTGAGATTAAAGACCAAAGTGCAATTGATGCAACTAACTCAATGAAGCAGACAGCTACCTTCAATAGTCAGAGATAGAGACATCAACCTTGGAATAAAGACGCTTCTATATCAGCAGTTTGTACAAACTGTCTGCAATGGTTTAGTTATAAATCAGCTCGAGGCAGTTGTCTACAACCAGATCTGGAAAACATTCTTCAGAATGCAGACTGATTGTACAGTTACGGGATGAATCACAGTATGTTTCTTCATCGCGATTAGAACCAACCTATCCAGCACAGTTTCAGGACAAATCAGGAATCAACAGTTTTCTCTTTCAGATTTCCCAGAGCTTGATCTTCACTCCATAACTTTAGAGAAGGTGCAGAGATTTGACTTCTCTAACTTTTTCCGTTAATGCTCCACCTCCCCTTGGTACCCCATCCATTATTTATTTATTATTATTTTTTTCCTCTCTCCTTTTTCTCCCTCTGTCCCTCTCACTATACTCCTTGCCCAGCCTCTGGGTTTCCCCCCTCCCCCTTTCTTTCCCCCTGGGCCTCCTGTCCCATGATCCTCTCGTATCCCTTTTGCCAATCACCTGTCCAGCTCTTGGCTCCATCCCTCCCCCTCCTGTCTTCTCCTATCATTTCAGATCTCCTCCTCCCCCTCCCACTTTCAAATCTCTTACTAGCTCTTCCTTCAGTCAGTCCTGACGAAGAGTCTCGGCCCGAAACGTCAACCCTACCTCTTCCCTAAGATGCTGCCTGACCTGCTGTGTTCACCAACAACTGTTATGTGTGTTGCTTTAACAGGATGCGGCCTGGATTAGAGAGCGTGTCTTTTGAAGAAATGTTGAGTGAGCGAGGACTTTCCTCTTTGAGGCAAAGGAGGACGAGAGGCGACTGGATAGAGGTGTGTACACGATAAGAGGTATAGATCAAGTGGACAACCAGAGACCTTTTTCCCTGAGGATGGAGATGGATAATACGAGGGGGCATTATTTTAAGGTGATTGGAGGAAAATAAGGGGAAGGACGTCAGAGGCAAGTTTTTTTTTTATAGACAGCGTGGTGGGTGCATGAAATGCTCTACCAAGGAGTGTTGATAAAGATACATTAGGCACATTTAAGAGACTCTTAGGCAGTCACGTGGATGATAGAAAAAACAGAGGGCTAAGTAGGAGGGAAGGGTCAGATTGAACTTAGCTTAGGTTAAAAGGTCGGCAGAGCATTATAGGACAGAGGCCTGTACCGTGCTCAACTGTTCTGTGTTCTAAACCAGGCAGCATCTATGGAAATGAATAAACAGTTGACATTTCAAGCAGAGACCCTTCATCAGGACTGGGAAGGAAGGGGGAAGATGCCAGTATAAGGAGGGGGGAGAGAAAGGAGGACAAGCTCGGATGCGACAGGTGAAGCCAGATGGGTGGGGGAAGGTGGATGACGCAAGAAGCTGGAGGTGACAGGTGGAAAAGGTAAAGGGTTGGAGGGAAGGATTCTGATAGGAGAAGAGAGTGGACATTGGGAGAAAGGGAAGGAAGAGGGCCACCAGGAGGAGATGATCAGCAAATGAGAAGAGGCAAGAGGGCAGAGTGGGGGAATTTTTCCAGCATCTGCAGAATCTCCTGTTTTTGATCTGGGTCTTGCCAGTTGGTTCAAGAACTGAATAAACGGTTGATGGGAAGTAGCTTCTCTTGAACTTGGGGATGTGGGACATCAGTCCTCTCTAACTCCTGTCTGATGGCAGATACAAGGAGATGGCACGGCCCAGACGTTGGAGGGGGATCTTTGACTGTGGATGTTGCCTTCGAGAAGCAGGGCCTCATGTTGACACTATTGATAGTGGGAAGCAAGATGTTGGTGCAGATTATAAGGCCCTGCTGCCAAGGTATAAAGTTGATTCTTTAGTGATTCAGATTGCTTAAAGCACATAATACTGAAGCTTTCTTTAAAACCGAATTACACAGTTTGGGGTCTCGGCCTGAAACATTGACTGTACCTCTTCCTAGAGATGCTGCCTGGTCTGCTGCGTTCACCAACAACTTTGATGTCTGTTGCTTAATCACCTTAGCTTCAGTCTCCACAGCTCACAAATACTATTTCATTCAGGGGTGCACAGTAGGGTAGTGGCTAGCACAGCGACCTGGGTTCAAATCCCACTGCTGCCTATAAGGAGTTTGTACGTTCTCCCCGTGAACCTGTGGGTTTCCTCTGGGTGCTCTGGTTTCCTCACACAGTCCAAAGACATACCAGTTAGTAGGTTAATTGGCCATTGTAAATTGTCCTATGATTAGGCTAGCATTAAAAGGGAGGAACAAAAATAAGATGGCAGGTGATAGGTGAAATTGGGAGGGGAAGGAGAGAGGTGAAGCAAAGAGCTGGGGAGTTGATTGGGGAAGAGGTAAAGGGCTGGAGAAGGAGGAATCTGATAGGAGAGGACAGAGGGCCTATAAAGAAAGAGTAGGGGAGGAACACCAGAGAGAAGTGATGGACAGGTAAGGAGATAGGGTGAGAGGGAGAAATGGGAATGGTGAAGGAGAGGGGTCAACTCCCTGAACGTTACTCGAACTTCTAGTAATTGCTACCCCCCTTCACCATTCCCCTTCTCCATTTGCAGATTTTCTCTTGTTTATGGATCCCACCCACCCTGTTTACCACACTCGATTCAGGGAGGAGGCAACATAGCATCCACCCCAGGACCACCAATTTCAAAATCAGTTACTTTTCCAAAGCAGTAAGACTGATCAACACCTCCACCCACTAATCCACCCCACCATACTTTATCATTTCTTGTTAGTCATCTTATGTTCAGACATTCCTGTGCCTAGAGTCACTTTATAGACATACAATCAATGTGTGTGTGTCTGTATATATTATAGAAATACATAATATATTTTGTGTGTGTGATATATATATATATATATATATATATATATATATATATATATATACACACACACACACACACACACACACACACACATATACACACACACACAATCTTATGCACTATATGCCATTTTATACTTATGGTGTTTTTTAAACTCTAATCTTACTGTGCGCTTTTGTACTGCCTCAGATTCGGAGTAACAATTACTTCATTCTCTTTTACATCTGCGTACTGGAAATGACAAACAATCTTGATTTTCTTTTTGAAAAATGGAGCACTTTTCTATAAAACGCCAAACAGAACCTTTAAAAATGCCAAGGCACGGAACACCAGTGTCTGCTGAGATCAGGAGATAAGGTGATAATGAAAAGTACAGTCACTGTCAGTCTCGTTCACTGTGCAAAACCAATTCTAAACATGTTCCTTCAACCCTCAAACCTCACCACTCCTAGTCACAACACAATTAAACCAATAAACTGTTAATACAGCCAATATCCTCCAACAATCAGAATTTACCATCTATAAATCAGTTTGTGGGCACCTCAGTAGATCAAGCTCTACTCCAATGTCAAACTCTAAGACAAAAGTAAAGGGGCTTTCAACCTACAATTCAGGACAACTCCTACCTGGTCGCTACGTGATTCCCCAGCTTACACTTCTTAGAGTCAAGCCACAGGATCACTGATTTAACACAAAGGACATGCCATTTTCCACCCACAATTGACCCAGACCAATGGAAGCAAAGGAAACATGGAGCTCACAACTATTGGAGAGATTTTTAAAAGATTAGCTTTATTTGTCACATGGAAATTCAAAATACAGTGAAATGCATCATGTACGTCAACAAACAACACAATCCAAGGGTTGTGCTGAGGGCAGCCCGCAGGTGTTACCACACTTCCGGCACCAACATGGTATGCCTGCTTCTCACAAGCCTGATCCCTACGTTTTGGGACTGTGGGAGGAAACCCATGCGGTTACAGGGAGAACGTACAAACTCCTTACACGCAGCAGGGAGAATCAATCCTTGATCTCGGTAACGTTGTGGTTAGCACAGCACTTTACAGTTCAAGTCCTGCTGTTGTCTGTAAAGAGATTGTACATTCCTTCTGTGACCACATAGGTTTCCTCCGGGTGCTCTGGCTTCCTCCCACAGTCCGAAGACGTACCGGGTGGTAGATTAGATTAGATTATGAGGACACTCAGTCCTCGTTTATTGTCATTTAGAAATGCACGCATTAAAAAATGATACAACGTTCCTCCAGAATGATATCACAGAAAACACAGGATAAACCGAGACTAAAACTGACAGAACCACATAATTATAACATATAGTTACAACAGTGTAAAGCAATACCGTAATTTGATAAAGAGCAGACCATGGGCACGGTAAAAAAAAATCTCAAAGTCTTGATAGCCCCATCATCCCACGCAGATGGCAGAAGGGAGAAACTCTCCCCGCCATGAACCTCCAAGTGCTGCAAACTTGCCGATGCAGAACCATTAGAAGCACCCGACCGCAGCGGACTCTGAGTCCATCCAAAAACTTCGAGCCCCCGACCAGCCCTTCGACACCGAGCACCATCCTCTGCCGAGCGCTTCGACCTCGCCCCGGCCACCGGGCAACAAGCAAAGCCAAGGGCTCGGGGCCTTCCCCTCCAGAGATTCTGGATCACACAGTAGCAGCAGCAGCAAAGCAGGCATTTCAGAAGTTTCTCCAGATGTTCGTCCGTGCTCTCACGTCTGTCTCCATCAAATCAGGATTGTGCACGACACCCTACTTGACAGATAACTGATATCGTTCACCTGAGTGGCCGCTGCGAGCTACGTCGTGCTGCCATCTTCTCCCTCTCTTCATTGATCATTGCAAATTGTCCATTAATTAGGCCAGGATTAAATCAGGGGTTGCTGGGTGGCGCGGCTCGAAGGGCATATTCTGTGTTATATCTCAATAAATAAATAGATCAGAGACCCCTGGCATTGGAAAGCATTGAGCTAACCCCTATGTACCATGCTGTGGTTTGATATTGGCGTATTGTCACACGTGCCAAGATACAGTGAAAAGCTTGCCTTGCACACTGCCCACGCAGATCAGGTCATTAAACAGTGCATTGAGCTACGATAAAGGTAAAGCAATAACAATGCGGAATACAGTGCAAATGCTACTCAGAAGTGCATATAAACAATAAAGTGTAAGATCATAACGAGGTAGGTTCAAAGGCCAAAAGTCCATCTGATCACACAAGAGTCTGATAACAGCAGGATAGAAACTCTCTCTGAGCCTGGTGGTACATGCTTTCAGGATTTTGTATCATGTCTTCTGGGAGAGGGGAGAGGAGAGAATACCCATGTTGGTGGGGTCTTTGGGCTGGCTGCTTTCCTGAGGCACCGAGAAGTGCAGACAGAGAGCCTGGAGGGGAGGTAGGTTTCTGCGGTGGACTGAGCTGTGCCCACAGCTCTCTGCAGTTCCTTCCCATTATGTGTGGTTGCCATACAAGCTGTAATGCATCCGGAGAGACTGTGTTGGTTGTTAATGCAAGCGGCACATTCCACTGCATGTTTCAATGTACTGGACACGTGATAAGCACATCTGTCTCTGAATGGTGCTGATTTCCTAGGGTCTAGTCCAAAAGAGTGGTTCCAGAGAACCACAGCGGGGAGGATGGATTCAGACATAATACAGAACCTTTCATACATTATCCAGTCTCAAAGTGCTTTACATAGATTGTATAGATAAAGCAATAAAGTCATAAAATATTAGACAAAATTAAAACTCATAAGACAAACATTATATAGAATAAAATGTAATCCAATATATCAAATTATATAAATCTAATTAACATCAACAGGCACAAAATACTCTGCAGATGCTGGGGTCAAAGCAACACTCACAACACGCTGGAGGAACTCAGCAGGTCGGGCAGCATCCATGGAAATGATCAGTCCTGACGAAGGGTTCCGGCCCGAAACATTGACTGATCGTTTCCACGGATGCTGCCCGACCTGCTGAGTTCCTCCAGCATGTTGTGAGTGTAACACCAACAGGCATTAAGTAATCCTATAAGCAGGCCAAATTTAAAAGGTAGGTTTTTAAAGTGTTTTGAAATGTTTCACAGTACTAGTCTGTAGTCATCTCTGCTCCAGCATGTGATGTAGTCTGCTGCACATTACACAGGCTCGGGAATTCCCCAGAAATTGTTGCAATTTGAGTCCCCTCTGCCGAGGTAGATATTTTAATGATTTTTGTAGGGCAGTGTCCCACATGATCTTTGCTCAAGAGCACCATCAGTGAAATACTTTCCATGTCCAATTACGCTGGCTGATCTCCCTAACTTGTGCTGTCATCCTATGATGCATGCAACTTAAAATAACCACGGGAAACATTTGGGCCATTTGTTGAAATGTGAATTACTGAGGGGGAGTGAGAGGTTAGATTCCCCTGGTGAGGAGCTGGGGTGGGGGGGGGGGTCATAGCTTTAAATACAAGGCTGCCCATTTAAGAAGGTGGTGACTGATTTCTTTTGAGAGTCGTGAAACTTTTGGATGTTTATACCCAGAAACGTGGAGGGCTATATTATTTAAATAGACTCGAGGGTGAAGTGGATTTTCAGATTATTTGAAGGGGTTAGACCAAGTTCAACTCTATTGTCATTCAACCATGCACACAAACCAGAGCACCTCGGGAACCAAGGAGCAAAACACAAAAAAAATTAATGCAATAATATTAATAGATTTAAAAAGTATCCCGTAGGGTACAAGTTAACAAAGTGCATATAAAACCTACAGTTAAATACACACAGTAAATAACGTCATAAGTAATGTGTGCTGGGTGCTCAGAAGTCTCACGGCCTGGGGGAAGGAGCTGCTACCCAGCCTAACAGTTGTTCTTATACTGCGATACCCTCTGCCTGACATTAAAGGTCAAAGTGATTGTGGGGATCAGGCAGGAAATGCCAAACTCAGATCAGCTATGGTCTTTTTGAACAGGAGAGTCGGGGTTTATACACAACTTGTGTTCCTGGTTTTTAAGTCCAGATGTTAAAGCCAAACAGTGCACTACAGTGAAAGCATTTCTTGGGCTCCATCATTGAGTGTAAGTGATTAACATTCTGGGCTGCTGCTCAGTTGAACTTCCTCCTCTGGTCCTTGGTTGACCCATTCTTTCTTTGTGTATGTGTATAAATCTGTCTGAAAAGGGATTAAAATTCTTTCCTGTATTCAAAGCAAATTCTGTTACTGTGATTCAGCTGGGCAGCAGGCATCACGGTACTGAATTTCCGCCGGAGAAAAGTCTCCGGCTGTCGGCTGTGTTTATTTTGTTTTAAATTGAGACACGACACGGAACAGGCCTTTCTGGTGTGAGGAGCAGCACTGCCCAGCAGTCCACCGATTTAACCCTTACCTCATCACAGGACAATTTACAATGGCCAGTTAGCCTATTAATAGATAGGTCTTTGGACTTTGGAAGGAAACCCACACAGGGAGAACGTACAAACTCCTCGCGGACAGCGCTGGTATTGAACTCTGAACTCTGGAATGCCCAGGGCTCTAACAGCGTCACACTAACCGCTACACTACCATGGCAGCAGCCCGAAATGTCAGCTGTTTACTCTTTTCCATAAAAGCTGCCTGGCCAGCTGAGTTCCTCCAGCACTTTGTGGGTGTTGCTCTGGGTCTCCAGCATCTGCAGTTGTTTTTGATTATGTTGAAATTGTACAAGACATTGGTGAGGCCTAATTTGGAGTATTGTGTACCGCTTTGCTCACCTACCTACAGGAAAGATATAAATAAGGTTGAAAGATCTACAAGGATGTTGCTGGGACTTGAAGAATTGAGTTGTACAGGTTAGGACTTCATTCCCTCGAGAGGAGATTTGACAGAAGTACACAGAATAATGAGGGATATAGGTAGGGTAACTCCACTGAGGAAGGGTGAGACTACAACTAGAGGTCATGGGCTAAGGATGAAAGGTGAAATGTTTAAGGGGAGCACGAGGGGGAAGCTTCTTCACAGAGGGTGGTGAGAGTGTGGAATAAGCCGTCAGCACAAGTGGTTCATACAAGTTCAACTTCAACATTCAACAGAAATTTGAATAGGCACATGGATAGGAGAGGTATGGAGGACTATGGTCAGGGTGCAGGCCAATGGGACTAACAGGTTCAGCATGGACCAGATGGGCCAAAGGGCTTGTGTCTGTGCTGTAATGTTCTGTGACTATGACTAATCCTTGGAAAAACTTCACCCAGCCCAGGCATCCAGCCTATGCAAGCACAGGACTAAAGCTGCTTTGCCTTCGGTCTAATCCACACACAAAACAACTCTGCTGAAACGGATTCTATTTTAAGCTTGCTGGCAAGGCAGCATTGCCCACCAGAATGCAAAGTCAGTGAGTAGCAACACGCAGTTGAACATTGGAGCTAAGGACAGTGAGAAGTGGCTCGAGAGAGGCCTCGGGTAGCCGGGGTCAACCATGGATATTGCATAATACGCAAGCCAGGGCAGCACCAAGCTCCCCCTCTCCACACAGCTGATGAATCCAAAGGAACGGGACAGACCGACACAGTTCGGTACCAGCAGGCTTCTGAACCAGCCTGGAGAACTTCCCTCACCTCCACACCAAACTGATTCCACAACCTGCAAACATACCCTGCAACTTGTGTTCAATATTATTTACTTCTTATTTGCAAAATTTTTCTCCTTTTGTACAGTTTGTCAGTCTTTATGCATAGTCTTTCATAAATTCTATTGTACTTCTTTGTTTTTTTTCTGTGAATACTTACAAGAAAATGAATCTCAGGGTTGTATCGGTGACACACCCATACTTCGATAATAAATTTTCTTTGACTGATTTATAGTAATTTTTATGTTTGCACTGTCCTGCTGCTGCTGCAAATCAACAGATTTGTGAATCAGATTCAACAGGTGGAGTGAAGACTCATGAAGGTTTTCTGACAGCATCATAACTGATGCATTACAATCTCTGTGCCACACCTGGGATTTCCATCACTTTGTCAATGGTTAAAAGTTTAGCATTACAGAACTTCTCCCATTTATATTGTCAAGTATAAGATACCTATTCTTTCTCTGTAACTCTTAATTTTATTCTACATTCTCTTATTCTTTTTCCCTTATAAGACCACAAGACATAGGAGCAGAATTAGGTCATTCAGCCCATCGAGTCCATTCCGCCATTCCATCATGGCCGATCCCGGATCCCATTCAACCCCATATACCTGCCCTCTCACCATACTCCTTGATGCCCGACCAATCAGGAAACAATCAGCTTCCACCTTCAATATACCTACAGACTTGGCCTCCACCAGAGTCTGTGGCAGGGCATTCCACAGACTCACCACTCTCTGGCTAAATCGAACCTGCGCCCACCACTTGAGCTGGCAGCTCTGACCACTCCGAGTCATTCTCCTGCCTTCTCCCCATAACCTTTAACCCCCTCACTAATCAAGAACCTACCAGCCTTCAATTTAAATATACCCAATGCCTTGGCCTCCACAGTCATCAGTGACAAGGAACTCCACAGATTAACCATGCTCTGGCTAAAGAAATCCCTCATCTCTGTGCCTCAGTTCTGAGGCTGTGCCCTCTGGTTCTAGACACACCCCATTACAGGAAACATCCTCTCTATATCCACTATCTAGACCTTTCAATATTCGATGGGTTTCAATGAGACTACCCCCTCCTCATTCTTCTAAATTCCAATGACCTAGAGCAGCGGTCCCCAACCACCGGGCCGCGGACCGGTACCGGGCCACAAAGCATGTTCTACCGGGCTGCAAGAAAACGATATGAGTCATCTGCACCTTTCCTCATTCCCTGTCACGCACTGCTCAACTTGAACGCACGTGAGGTCATTCCACACGCGTCATCCATGTCAGCGCAGGAAGGAGATCAACTCCTCGAGCTTGCAAATGACAGCGGGCTGAAAAGTATGTTTAACATAACATCTCTGCGGGCATTCTGGATCAAAATCGAGGCTAAATATCCTGAGATAGCCATGAAAGCACTGAAAACATTGCTTCCATTTCCAACATATCTCTGCAATGAATGCAACAAAAACTAAACTGCAGAATAGACTGGACATAAGGAACCCATTCGAGTATCGCTGTCTCCCATCTAGCCCTGACGAAGGGTCTCGGCCCGTAACGTCGACTGTATCTCTTCCTAGAGTTGCTGCCTGGCCTGCTGCGTTCACCAGCAACTTTGATGTGTGTTGCTTCATGGTCATTGTAGTCTTTCTCGGGGTAAACCCAACGTATTTGACTGCTACTCTTGTACGTTGGCAACCCTACCGTCCCCGCCGCCCCGGGTCGGCCGGTCCGCAAGAATATTGTCAATATTAAACCGGTCTGCAGTGCAAAAAAGGTTGGGGACCCCTGACCTAGAGCCACCAAACACAACATACTTTAACCCTTCCACTCCTGGGATCATTCTCATGAACCTTCTCTGGACCCTCTCCAATGGCAGCACATCTCGTCTTAGATAAGGGGACCAAAACTGCTCACAGTTCTCCAAGTGTGGTCTGACCAACGCCTTACAAAGCCTCAGCATTATATCTTTGCTCTTATATTTTAGTCCTCTCAAAATTAATGCTAGCATTGTATTTGCTTTCCGTACCACCGACTTAACCTGCAAGTTAACCTTCAAGGAATCCTGCACAAGGGCCTCCCAAGTCCCTTTACACCTCTGATTTCCGAATTTTCTCCATTTGTTAAATAATTTATTCCTTCTGCTGAAGTACATGGCCATACACATCCCTACAATATATTCCATCAGCCACTTCATTGCTCATTCTCCTAGTCAGTCGTTCTGCAGGCTCCCTGCTTCTTTAGCACTACCTGCCCTTTCAGCCAACTTCATATTATCTGCAAAAACGTCGCCATAAAGCCATCAATTCTGTCATCCAAATCATTGACATATAGAGCATTCCAAACACTGACCAGTCAGAACACCACTAGTCACTGGCAGTCAACCAGAAAAGGCTCCCTTTATTGCATCCTGCCACTCAGCCAGTCTTCTATCCCTGTTAGGACATACCTCGATGAGGCAGATACTACCTCAAAGCACTGATGTGGTGTACGGCCAGTATGGGCAGCATGCAAGTAAAAGTTATTCCTGTGATAATAAGCCAATTTACTTGTATCACTCAGCTGTGGGGCAGTTGAGTGAACACAAGAATCAATGAACTTAGTCCCAAAGTCACAAACGCAAATGCGCACACTGGCAAGTCAACTTCATTTCCGGCCCCAGGGAAATTAGGTCTTTGTATTAAAGACCAACAGCAGCTTCCATACACGAACAGGGTGAGATAGAGAATATGCTAAGTTTGGCAGAGAGTTTGCTCTCACAGTACTCGGAACCAGTGCAGGGAATTCTTAACAGGAAACATATATTTACAATATACCATGGATTTCAGTTAATTGTGACAGCTGCTTATTTGGGACAACTCATAAAGATCAAAAACTAAATGAGAAAATAACTGTGATTCTCTTTGTTTATCTGGGACACAAGGCTGCACATAACTGGGACTGGAGACCATTGCTGAGCACTTTCTAACTAAGGTTAGTCATGTCCACTTGTGTGGTCAGTAGACACTGCATCATGCTTAGAGAGAATAGCTTTTAAATAGCTCTAATTTTTTTTAATCCTCTTGTGCCAAGATGAGGCCACCCTCAGGATGGAGGAGCAACAGCTTATATTCCATCTGGGGAGCCTCCAACCTGATGGTATGAATACCAATTTCTCCTTCTGGTTAAAAAAAATTCCCTCCCCCCACCTCTTCTTCTATTCCCCACTCTGGCCTCTTACCTCTTCTCACCTTCCTATCACCTCCTCTGGGTCCCCTCCTCCTTCCCTTTCTTCCATGGTCTCCTGTGCTCTCCTATCAGATTCCTCCCTTCCCCAGCCCGTTATTTCTTTCTCCAATCAACCTCCCAGCTCTTTACTTCACCCCTCCCCTGATTTCACCATCACCTACCAACCTTGTAGTTTTCCTCCCCCCACCCCCACCTTCTTACTCTGACTTCTCATCTCATCTGCAGTGCTGTCAACAAAAAAGCCTTGCAGAGGGTGGTTAGGGGAACAGAGAAGGTTATCGGGGTCTCCCTACCTTCTGTCCAAGACCTCTTTCAGAGTCGATGCCTCCAGAAGACACGGTACATCATTAAAGACCCCTCACACCCTCTCCATGAACTGTTTGTTCTTCTGCCATCAGGCAAACATTACAGGAGCATCAAAACTAAAACCACAAGGCCACTAAACAGCTTCCTCCCACAGGCAGTCAGACTGCTAAATAGCTGCTCCACCTGACTCTGCTTTGGACACTTTTAACTTGCACTGGACACTTATAACTTGATTTTAACTGACATGTGGCTGTTGTGTTTTACTATTTATTGTTATGTTTATTATTTAGTGTTGCATTTGTTATGTTATGATTGCACTGCCCCTGAGGAACGCTGTCTCATTCTGCCCTGCAGAGCTGATGTATGGCTGGAATCACAATAAAGTTTTTTTTTGAATCTTTGAATCTATTTTCCCCAGTCCTGAATTCCTCCAGCACTGTGTGTGTATTACTTTGAATTTCCAGCATCTGAAGATTTTCTTGTGTTTCAAAACTGTTTCGCTCACTGTGGCTTCAAGCATTCAGGCTTGGAGATGATGTCAGAAATGCCCGGGAGTGAAAATGAAACATTTTCCCCACTTCAACAAGTTAGGTACTACAATGAATTTGAAGGCATCACCAATCACCTTAAATGTTACAATGGAAGGGAAGACTAGGAGGATGTAATGATCCAAAGAACTGTATGAAGGCAGTCCATTATCTGAACTAGACACCTATTTATACTTTATTGTCGACAAACAATTGATACTAGAACGTACAATCATCACAGCGATATTTGATTCTGCACTTCCTGCTCCCTGGATTACAAATCGAGAGTAAATATTAAAAATTTAAATTATAAATCATAAATAGAAAATAGAAAAATGGAAAGTAAGGTTGTGCTGATTTTGTTCATTTACAGTCAATCAAAAGAACACAGCAGGCGAATTCCTCTGTCGATAACTATTAGGAACAAAAATACAGATTTATAGCACTGTAGCAGTATTGCTAGTGTTCTAATTTGTTTTGCATTTCATTTAAATACACAATTTGTTACTCAGTTAAATGGTAGCTTGTCTTATTTTTATACCTTTTAAACTATTTCCATGAAACTTCAGCTAATTGGGAAGGGTGCTTAATTAAGTGAAAATGGACTCATCCTAGTGTGTTCCAATTAACCGAAAATCAACGCAGTTGAACAAAGGCCGAACTCCACAAATGAATCACTTCAAAGATCAAAAAAACAGTCTTAAACTGGATGGACAATTTCCAAAATCTTTCAGAATGACATGCGCATCGATTACAAGGTCAGAGCTACGTCGATAAGACAAATGGTCAGATATTGCTCAACACTGCTCACAGCATGCTGTCAATGAGGTGGTACATCAGCCTGAAGACACACAATCAAACGCTTCAGAAACAGCTTCTTCCCCTCCACCATCAGATTTCCGAATGATCTGTTAACACTACCTCAGTATTTTGCTCTTTCTGAGATTTCTTTTTAAATCCACAGTACTGAGCAAAAATCATATATGTGTATATGTATATATATGTGTGTGTATGTACGTGTATGTATGTATATATATATAGAGCCCAAGACATTTGCACAGCACTCTATTTGTCATCATGGAGCAGACAGACAGGTTGTAAATTTAGTGGGAGCAAAGGATGTTGGGAAAGGCAAGAGTGGAGTGCTGTGGGAGGGGTGTGGGACAAGTGGCAGGGAAGGAGTGCCAGGGGTGGGGGGTGGAATGGGTCCAGACACACCCAGCTCTGAGACACCAGGCAAGGTCATTTGATTCCAAACAATTGGTTTATTGATCATTACAGAATGCCTCTCTGGTGCTTCCTGCTCCTTCCCCTCTCCCTTCCCCTTTTCCCAACCATGATTCCCCTCTCCCTGCCCCCTTCCCACTCTCAGTCCACAATAGAGACCCAGATCAGAATCAGGTTTATCACTCTCATGTCATGAAATTTGTTTTTACTTACAGCAGCAGTACATAATACATAAAATTACTCCAGTACTGTGTAAAAGCTTTAGGCACCCTAGCTATATATACGTGCCTAAGACTTTTTCACAGTACTGTTATTGAAAATTATAGTAATGTTTATGTACTGCTGGCTGCCACAAAAGAACAAGCTTCAGGACATACGTCAGTGATATTAAACCAGATTCTGGTAAATATCAAAGCATAGTCAGCAGAATCATCACACTCATAGGGGAGCTGTAATTTTCTTAAAACTAATTATAAATTTACAAAGGAGTCAACGCAGATTATGGAAAATCTTAGATAATTGGGACTGATTATAAACCTGCCATGAACTAAAGTCAGCATCTGCTTTCTGTGGAGAAGTGGTCTCTGCGAATGAATACACGGCTGCGGATTAATTTGGGCACTGACAGATATCCAGGAATTATCCAAATACTTGATAAACCCTTCAGAGGATTCAACATAATCCACAAATGCATACACTCAAAAATCACAGCCAATGCCATTGTGGATGGCCTCACTGGGCTCATTTTCCAGCTCGACATAAGTGCCTTACCAGACCTCACAAGCAGCGCCTGGTATGTTGTTTTGTGGCAGAGATCTGTGATTGATCAAAAAAAACAGAATAGCAGATTTTATTTACTTCTCTCTGGAATAATATGCACAATATTACACGTTTAACAATTCCCGATGAATTCTGGTGAATAATACAGGAGGAAGCCTGCAAAAGTAGGAACATATCTCTCAACAGTAACAATGTAGAGTACTTTTTTAAAAAAATCCACAGATCTTATATGAATAAAATTCTTGACAGTTTGGTAGTAGTGCAGCATAGTATTGTGCAATAGCGTCTGTCTGTGTCTGTGCCCATCTGCAAATATTTCCAGCCCACAAAGATGAACTTAATCCCAACTGAACCGCAAGCTCCCGATACTACACAGTGCAGAAATAGCTGGTTTAATAAAATTACCTTGCCAAAATAACACCTCCCCGTTTGGACTCAAAACTGAAGCTGAAGTTCCTGTATCAAAGGGAGACAGCAGAAACATACTGACCGCGCACAATAGCCGCTATAAACCTCCAAAAGGACTTACCACATCACCACCACCCCGGGAGGGAGGAGAAACATTAATTGAAGCCTCGGAAATGCAGAATAACCAAAACACGGCGACTTCGGCCGCTAAATCCGCAACTTTCAACTTACGCTGTGAGTCACTTCGTGCTTCTTCAGCCGTGACTTCAAGCTCTTCATGGCTAACTCCGGAATAAGTTGTATATTTGGTTCTCCGAGCAGAGATGGTGCGAGAGACTGATGCACGGACTTCGCTACCTTTCCCCACTGACCAAACTTTTGAACTTTCCGGGCAGCGCAGCACCGTTGACGAACTCCGCCACCACCTCCCTCCTCCCGGCACCAGCTCACCTGACGCTCAGCGTAGCCTCTGATTGACGTCCTCCCCCAACCAATCGCGTCAGCAGCGCCGGTGAACGGCGGCGACGGGTCCAGCCTACGATAGATGGGGAGGCGGGATTTCCTGGCTTTGATGGACGGCTCTCAGAGCGCACGCGTGATCGGGCACTCACCTGGAACCCTCCAAAGTCCCTCACCTGACGCTCTGCAAACTCATAGCTGCGGTTCATATTGGTGAATTTTATTTACATAGCAACCGACCCTAAGTTCTTTCTAAAAATTCCCCCATTAGTAATTATTCTGTTTCTTCCAGCATTATCCAGCACTCTATATTTATCTTTAATTCTAGGGTATTAGTTTCAGATAGATAGATAGATAGATATACTTTATTGATCCCGAGGGATCTATTCATTCTATTCATTATTCATTATTCAGCGTTATTTTTTCTTTAGGAATTTTATTTGCAAGACCCCTGATCTTCAGATTTATTTATAAGTTCCTGTTTGGTAATTTTTCTACTAAGCTGACTAATTGATATGAATTTTGTTCATTTAATATCTATCAACAAATACACTCAAAAACCTCTATAGATGTAAATTGGAGAGCATTCTGACAGGCTGTATCGCTGTCTGGTATGGGGGGAGTTACTGCACCGGACCGAAAGAAGCTGCAGAGGGTCGTAAGTTTAGTTGGCTCCATCTTGGGTACTAACCTACAAAGTACCCAGGATATCTTCAAGGAGCGGTGTCTCAGAAAGGCAGCTTCCATTATTAAGGACCTCCAGCTCCCAGGACAAGCTCTTTTCTCACTGTTACCATCAGGTAGGAGGTACAGAAGCCTGAAGGCACACACTCAGCGATTCCGGAAAAGCTTCTTCCCTTCTGCCATCCGATTTCTAAATGGGCATTGAACCCATGAACACCACCTCAGTTTTTATTTTTTTTGCGTGATTTTTAATCTATTCAATATAAGTATACCGTAATTGATTACTTATTTATTATTATTTTATTTTTTCTTCTTCCTCTACAGTATATAATTGCATTGAACTGCTGCTGCTAAGTTAACAAATTTCACGACACATGCCGGTGATAATAAACCTGATTCTGATTCTGAAGATTATTTTTTAAATTACTCTGTATTGGATTATTTTATGATCCATTCTATTAAGAAACATGTTCCTACTTTTGTAGGCTTTCTTTTGTATTATTAATATTGACCAGTATTGATTAGTAATTGTTAAATGTGCATTATTACATATTTTAGAAAGAAGAAACTAATGTCTGTTATTTATGCTGGGATCTTTGATCTGACACAGACCATATAGCTAAGCTGAATACCTGAGTGCTGCATTCACAATAATAATGCATGTGTGAACACGAGAGAAAGTTTCAGTCACCACCTTAGTGTCTCTTTTGGCTTGGTGTCAATTTTTGCCCAGTCTTGATTCAACGAGGTGACAAGAAATATTTTACTTTATGAAGGTTTCATACGTGATAGTGTAGCCGTTAGCAAAACGCTTTACAGTGAGAGTGACCGGGGTTCAATTCCTGCCGTTGTCTGTAAGGAGTGTGCACGTTCTCCCTGTGACCATGTGGGTTTCCTCCGGGTGCTCTGGTTCCCTCCCACATTCTGAACAGGTACGGGTTAGGGTTAGTGAGCTGTGGGCATGCTACATTGACACCAGAAACATGGTGATACCCCCCTCGCACCTCCTGGAACTGTGTTGGTCACTGACACAAAAGACACATTTCACTGTCTTTCAATGTACAAATGGCAAATAAAGATAAACCATCATCTTTATTAGGAAATTTATGATGTGCGGATGAATTGCTTGCTCAGGTGCCGAGGTCAGAAATAGCTAATACGAGCGTTTAATTTTAATGTGATTGGAGGAAAGACCAATGGGGGAGAGGGGCTATCGAAGGTGATATTTTACACCAAGAGTGGTGGGTGTGTGGAACGTGCTGCCAGGAGTGACAGGGAGGCAGATACATTAGAGACATTTGAGAGACCCTCAGATAGGCACACGGATGCAAGTGACATTGTTTGGAGTTATGGTGCAGAGGAAGAAAGAGTCTTCAGGCTCCTGTACCTCATCTCTGAAGGTAATAATGGGAAGAGGGCATGCCCTGGGTGCTGAGAGTTTTTATTGATGGATGTCGCTTTTTTGAGGCATTGCCTTTAGAAAATGTCCCTAATGGTGGAGATGCTGGTGCCCACGATGGAGCTGGCTGAGTTTATAACCCTTTGCAGCTTTTTCCGATCCTGTGCTGTGGCATCTCCATACCAGACGGTCGGTCAGAATGCTCTCCACAGTACATCTGTAGAAATTCACTAGAATCTTTGGTGACATACCAAATCTCCTCAAACTCCTCATGAACTCCTCATGCTAATATGCTTTCTTCATAATTGCATCAACGTGATGGGCCCAAGATAGATCCTGGGAGGTGCTGACACCCAGGAACCTAAAGCTGCTCACCCTTTCCACTGCTGACCCCTCGTTGAAGATATGCGTTCTCCCGATTTCCCGTAAGTCCATCATCAATCCACAAACAAGAGAGAATCTGCAGACGCTGGAAATCCAAGCAACAGACACAAAATGCTAAAGGAACTCAGCAGTCCAGGCAGCGTCTATGGAAAAATGTACGTACGTGTGTGTGTGGGTGTGGGTATGTGGGTGGGTGGGTGTGTGTGTGTGTGTGTGTGTGTGTGTGTGTGTGTGTGTGTGTGTATTTCCATAATCAATTTGACATTGAGTGCAAGGAGGAGATATTATTTCGGATCCACAATAACTGTGATCTCCCAACGAGGAAATCGACTCTCAGTGTGATTTCCTCAGTGTAGAACTGAGTCATAGAACACAGAACAGTACAGCACAGGAACAGGCCCTTCGGCCCACAATGTTGTGCTGTACCCATCAATTGGCCAACTAAACTAATCCCTTCTGCCTACACAATGTCCATATCCTTCGACTTTCCTCACATTCATGTGCCCAGCTAAACCTCTGTAATGAGTCTGCCCCCACCACCACCCAAGCAGTTCATTCTGGACACCCACCACGCTCTGTGTGAAAAAGCTTGCCCCTCACATCTCCTTTGAAATTACCCCCCCCCACTTTAAATGTTTCCCCTCTGTTAACAGATATTTCCATCATGTCAGAAGTTTTGCATTTGGGAAGAACTGTTAAACTGAGAGTCGCTCTGCTCCGTCTGGTTTTTATACAAGATTTCAGTAGACCATTTCAAGGAAGAGCATGGATAATTTCCAATGTGGGTGTGTGACTCACATTAGAGAAACTATTATGTTATGAATGGGGGTGTCTAGGGAGGGGTAGCTCCTCTGGTGAAGAGGCTTGTTGTATCTATTCTGGGGCTTCTGGGACAGCTCACTCAACCTTTGGTTCCCACCGGACACTCAGCTCTCACCTGCAGCCTCAAGTAGCTGTTTGCTCATGACAGCAGCCACACCCCGGTACACGGTTTCAACAGGCGGGCTAAACCAGCTGAGGATGGCCGGTGGAATAGGGACATGCCTATCTTAGCATGTGAAGTCAGCTCTGGCAGACAGGGAGGACGAGATCTACAGTGAGATCCAACAGCCGGATAGGCTGCTCTGCAACACTCCGAGGAGAGCACAGAAGAAGTCATGGTCATCCACTACAACCAAGGAGAACCCCAGTTTGTAAGGAATACTTGTACCACTAGACCTGAACTTCAGAGGTTAAGAGAGCTTTTCCACTTTATAAACACTCCCACACAAGTTTCCTGTAATGGTCAGATACAAGGGACAACCACCACATTCTGAATGTCTCTGGTGTCTGGCTTAGCAACAATGAATAGGCTATTTGACCCACACTTAGTAACAACATACTGACGAGGAAACACTGATTTTCTGGTCCACACGGCCGAGTTCAAGTCTTAAGTTCAAAATGTTCTGCCACATATTGTAAGTTCCATATTTACAACTACTATCCCCAAACCAATGTCAACATTCGTCTGAGGAAAGCATTGAGTGGAGGCCAGAACAGGTTTTCCAAGTAAACAGTTATGATTTTCCAATACACCCTGGCACAGCTAACCTCCCTCCTTGCCAAAATGCACTTGGAAACTTGGTCTTTAAGCATCTCTTGTCAAGGAGAGAGGAAAAATCAGCGACAGATTGCAGAAGTAGGATCTTTCTGAATACAATCCCTCATTTTCCTCAGACAAGGTGGCCACAAAGTCCCGGGAGCTTTTTGCACATCGTCCAGTTGCAAGCAAATGGTGGTTGTTATGAAGAGATGGAAAAAATTAATTTACAAAATGTTCATCTATTTTTAAAATAATCAACAATTCTCATATATTTATTCCATTCCATTTTTAAAAAATATTTTCTTTAATTCTTTAAATACTCAGAGAAACATCAAAATAAAGTAATGCACTCTGAACTAAAAAATAACAATTGAGTTGTACTGAATCAGCTCAACCAGTGAACAGCTCCCAGTTACCTGGGGTGAAATGTTCAGCTGAGATGATCTAGGTGAATTAACCTGAGGAAACCATCAGTTCCTGGCATCACACAGAGGAGAATCTGATGGATCTTCCACACCTGATCTCATTTCAGGTCCTCTAATGTAAGAATGTGTGTGTGTGTCTTTGCATGAGTGTGTGAGTTTGCATGTTAATGCGTGTGTGTGTGTGTCGATGTATGAGTGAGTATGTGTGTGTGAGAGAGCATTGTGTATCATCTGTACTAGAGAGAAAATGTATGTGTGTCTGAGTGTGTCTGTGAGAGAGCATTATGTGTGAGAGAGAATGATTGTGTGTGTGAGACAGACAGCATTGTGTGTGCATCTGTAAGAGAGAGAGAGAGAATGTATGTATGTGTGTTTGTGAGAGTGTGTGTGATAGAGAGTATGTATGTGTCTGAGTGTGTCTGTGAGTGTGTGTGTATGTGTATACATCTGAGAGAGTGTGCATGTGTGTGTGTGTGTGTATATATACACACGCTTCAGGAGTTCACCTGAAATGTCAACCCGTAAATTGATAATTTAGTATGCTTTTTCAACACTACCCATCTGAGGATCAGTTAACTCTGTACCGGAATGAAACTGAGATTAGCAGCACAGAGGGGCAGCTGGAAGATCTGCTGCCAGACAGCACCAGAGACCCTGGTTCAACCCCTACTCCGGTGATGTCTGTGTGGGGTTTGCATGTTCTCCCTGTGAGTATGAGGCTTTCCCCCAGCTGCCAGAGAGCACAGAGACCTTGGTTCGATCCCTACCTCCGGTGATGTCTGTGTGGGGTTTGCACGTTCTCCCTATGTGAGGCTTTCCCCCAGCTGCTCCGGTTTCCTACAACATCTCAGAAACATGACAGTTATTGAATTAACTGGCCATTGTAAATTACAGCTGAACACCCAAGTTGGTGTGGTCTTTCATTGTTTCTATTATGGTTATTATTCTATTATGGATTTATTGAGTATGCCTGCAAGAAAATGAATCTCAGGGTTGTATATGATGACGTATGTGTATTTTGATAATATATTTACTTTGAACTTTGAAGTGGTAAATTCTGAGGGAATTGATGTTTGGAGCCCAAATATCAATCGGAAATCCGGAGGTCGAAGCCCGATGGCTGAAACGTGGAAACTGGAGGCTCAGAGGCCTGTCCTGGAGTTGGAGGCCTGGCCGTGTGGGTGGGCGGGAAAAGGGCTTGTCGTGCTCTTGTTGTTTTGTTCTCTGTTGTGTTCTGTGTTGCTCTGCCGAGCATTGTGAGCATGCCGTGTTGGCACCAGAATGTGGGGTGACATTTGCGGGCTGCCCCCAGCACATCCTTATGTTGTGTTGGTTGTTAACACAGACAACATATTTCAGTGTACAATTCCTGATAAATAACTCTGAACCTGACAGAACAGAATGGTTTACAGTGGGATTACTGTAAGGAGGTGGTTGAAGGTTGAAGGGACTGTATTTGGGTCGTGTCTTACCTTTGCTTCTCTCCTGACATGGAGAGGGTCAGTGCCTTCCAAATGCACCAGGCCTGAACCCTGCGTACAAACCTGTTCCAGGACTGAGGTTTGTGCCAATACAAATCCAGACTAGGATTTTACATTCATTATGTGGTTCGGAGGTGTCCATGCACCACTCGCTGTATGTCTGCATCTCATTCACATCGTGTCTGCTGTCTGTGCGTAAAATACTGACTCCGGGCTTAGCGCCTGAAGCACTTTCGTTACGTGGGATGATATTCAAGCCCAGTGAGCTAAAGGTAAATCAAGGACAACTGCAAAGACAAACAACAAACTGCGGTCACGTGGCAGCAGGCTGGATGAGGTTGTTTTGACTCATGTACACATCTTCATGGTTATACAGATAAGAAAGCTGATCAACAGTCTGACCCGGTGAACGTCCAATCGTAGGAGCAACCCCGAGCTTCCCAGTGCCTGCCCGTTTCAGTTCCCATTTCCACTCCCACTCAAACCTCTCCATCTGTGGTTTTCTTCACTGCTATAGTGAGGAACAACACCTCATCTTCTGTCTGGACACATACCACCAGTCAGTAAACTCCCCACCGCGCGTCTACAGAGGTTCATTGAGCAGAGCCAAAGATCGGTGGGCAGGAGAGCCGACTCCGTGCAGAAATTCAAACACACGAAGCCGGGCTGTTGTGTGGAAGCAGGGCTGAGGGAGTGCTGCACCGTCTGAGGTGCTGACTATCAGATGTGATGCTAAAACGAGGTTCTGTCTCTCACGTGCAGGGAAATTGATGCCACGGGTACTGTGACAAGAGGCCTAGGCGAGGAAGCTACCGGGGTATCTGAGATTAGAATCGAGTCATGATTTCAAGACTGAGGCGAGAACAGGCTTGTTGACTAGATGCTAGACGAGAATCCAAACGAGACAGAAATTCTAAACATAACCGCAGTCTGAACCAAGGTTGAGCTGATGACTGAGCCCTGAACCTAAGTTCCACTGCTCTTTAAGTTATCCAAACCTTGATGCCAAAACATAGCCGCCAATTTTTAGGAGTGGGCCTGAACCTTTAAGGGGCAGCACCAGTTCCACATGCACTGGAGGATCGGAGAGTGTAAACCCCGGAGGGGAGCATGGTCGGGTACATACCAGGTTCAGTGGGTAGAGTCGTTGCCTCACAGTGCCAGAGGCCCGGCCTCCAGCGCTTTCTGTGTGGAGTTTGCACAGTCTGCACGTGACCGAGTGGGTTTCCTCCGAGGACTCCAGGTTCCTCCCACATTCTACAGTTGGGCACATTGGTAGATTAATTGGAGTTTGAGTTTGAGGAGATTTGGTACGTCACCAAAAACACTCACAACTGTCTACAGATGTACCGTGGAGAGCATTCTAACTGCATCACCGTCTGTATGCGGGGGGGGGGGGGTTGTTGCTACTGCACTGGATAGAGATAAGCTGCAGAGAGTTGTAAAGTTAGTAAGCTCCATCACTGGCACCAGCCTCCACAGGATCCAGCACATCTTCTAGGAGCGATGCCTCAGAAAAGCAGCATCCATCATTAAGGACTCCCACCTTCTCACTGTTACCATCAGGGAAGAGGTACAGAAGCCTGAAGGCACACACTCAGTGATTCAGGAACAGCTTCTTCCCCTCTGCCATCTGAATTCTGAAAGGACGTTGAACCCACGAACACTACCTCACTGCTTTTTTATTTCCTGTTTTTTGTACTACTTGTTTAACGATTTAGTGTACATATATATGAGGTGAGGGCCTCTGTCGGTCAGACGTTGACCATGGATATTGTGTCCCAGCTGTCTAGATACACAAGCCTGGGCAGTTCAATACGGAGAGTGAGCTGTTGCCCATGTAACAAGCTCCCCCTCTCCACACATCTGATGAACCCAAAGAAACAGCAGAGACCAATACAGTTTGGTACCAGCAGCGACACAGGAGTTGCCAGCAATCATTGAACTCAACATAGGACTGCCTTAGGGAATCCAGCTCCGGATTTTTCCCTTGAGGTTTACTCCTGACGCCTTCCCCATGAGTGGGTAGAGCCACAGGGCGGCAGAGGTCTGAGATCAGAGTTTTTCTTCTCCTAGATGAGCTGCCAGCCATGGCTAACAAGCCCCATCTGCCCAAAGTGACTGGTTCTAAGGTGCCTGCCTTTGCCCCTTCTCCTATCAGTAGAAACAGTTCCTCCACACATGAAGGTCAGGAGCTGGACTTGGTTTTCAGAGGCTATTTGAGGCATATGCCGTAGGGAGCATTTAATAGTTAGTGTGAGCTCATCTCCATTGCCATGCCTGGCTATTGCACTGTACTGATGCTGCAAAATTATCAAACTTCACAACATATGCCAGTGATATTAAAACTGATTCTGATTCTACTTTAATTTATCTTTTATGTATGGTATTGTGTAAAAGTCTTAGGCACATATACATATATAGCTAGGGTGCCTCAGACTTTTGCACAGTTCTATTGCCATAAGAAAAAACAATTTTCATGACATAAGTGAGTGATGATAAACCTGATTCTGATATGGGTCTCTATTGTGGACTGAGAGTGGGAAGGAGGCAGGGAGAGGGGAATCATGGTTGGGAAAAGGGGAAGGAAGAGGGGAGGGAATGGGAAGCACCAGAGAGACATTCTGTAATGATCAATAAACCAATTGCTTGGAATTGGATGACCTTGCAAGGTGTCCCAGGGCTGGGTGTGTCTGCACCCACACCACCCCCCACTCCTGGCACTCCTTCTCTGCCACCTGTCCCACACCCCTCCCACCATGCTCCACCCTCACCATTCCCAACATCATTTGCTCCCACCAGATTTACAAACTCGCTCTCTGCTCCACGATGACAAATACAGTACTGTGCAAATGTCTTAGGCACCCTAGATATCTATATATATATCACCTCCAAAGAGAGCTGGGGGAGGGTTCTCCTCAGAGGCTTGGCCAATGTTTGCCCTTCACTCAGTAATACTAAACTGATATGCCCAGAAGATTAAGCACATCCCGAGCACCAGATAACCGGACATGATTTGTAGTCCAGTCAGCACAGTGTACTCTGCTTCTAAAATGCATTGAAGTCAACATGTTGAACTCCAGAGGCAGGGCATGCAGTAGAGATGTGACCTCACAGTACGTGTAGTGCAAGTGATCAGCAGATAACTTCCAGGCAATGACCACACACTTCCCTGCTGAAATAACAAAGACAGGGAAAGTCTCTCGGGTCTAATTAATTGCTCCCATTCAGCGGCTCAAGTTGTGAGGATTTTTAGGTGTGTCAGATACCACTTATCCTAAGTGGATCATAGCCCATCGATGATCGCCCATCTCCATCATCCTCTGAAGTTGATGGTCTGGTTGGAGTTCACCAATGTTTCTGGAATCCATTGTATTCACTGTACAGGGGATTGGCCTCTACAGATTCACCTGTTGGCCGGCCCTACCCATTTCCACCTCGCACCATGGGGACATATGAGAAACTGTCAAAGATAAAGACTAGTTTCATTTGTCACATGTACATTGAAAAATACAGCGAAATGTGTCATTTGCGTCAATAGCCAACGCACTCCCAGGATTATCCTGGGGGCTGTCTACAAGTTTATCCACAGCTCTGACATCAACATAGGATGTCCATAACTTCTTAACCCTAACTAGTACATCTTTTGATTGTGGGAGGAAACTGGAGCACCCAGAGGAAACGCATGCCATCACCAGGAGGACGTATAAACTTCTTGTAGACAATGGTGGGAATTAAACCCCAGTCTTCTGATTGCTGGTGTTGTAAAGCATTACACTGACAGCTACACTACTGTACCATGTCTCCTGGGAAGGATGGTGGGGGAAGAAGATTAAAATCCAGGGTCAATTTAAACAGAGGTGGCTGAACCTAATGCAGGTGGTTAGCTCTTTGGCAATGAACAGAACATCAGAGAAAAAAACAATCTTGTTTCTTGCATCGTTCTTGGCAATGAAAACACAATTCAGCAAGGCTAATGTAGCTGTTGGCTGGATCACTTCCAAAGCAGACAAGTTCAAACACGAGTCCTGTTCTTGTGATGGGACATGAATCAGAATTGGAATCAGGTTTACTATCACTGATGTATGACACAAAATCTGTTGTTTTGCAGCAGCAGTAAATGGAAGACATAAAAATTACTAGAAGTTACAAAAACTATTAAACAACGCAAAGGGAGTAGTGTGGTAGTGCTCACGGGCTCAGTGTCCATTCGGAAATCTGATGGCGGAGGGGGAAAAGCTGATCATGAAACATTGAGTGTGTGTCTTCAGGCTCCTGTACCTCCTCCTTGATGGTGGTAATGAGAAGAGGGCATGTCCTGGCAAGAGGAACATTGTTTTATTGTTCTCAGCCTCTTTAATGATATACATAGAACATACAACATGGAACAGTGCAGCACAGGAACAGGCCCTCTGGCCCACAATGTCGTGCCGAACTGGCTAAAAATCAAATCAAAAACACCCAAACACTAATCACTCCTACCTACACCATGCCCATATCCCTCCATCTTCCTCATATCCATGTGCGTCTCTTAAACGTCCCTTAAAAGCCTTTAACGCATTTCCCTCTTACCACCATACCAGGCAGCGCAATCCAGCCATCCACCACTCTCCGAATAAAAAACTTACCCCTAACATCCCCTTTGAACCTACCTCCTTGCACCTTCAATGCATGCCCTCTGGTATTAGATATTTCTACCCTGGGAAGAAGTTCAGGTTCGCAACAGTTAAAATAAACCTCAAAGAAACATATTTTACTTGAACAGAAATTTAGCACCAAATTTCAAGCTAGCCAGATTACACAAAATCTAGAAATTCTCTTTAAAACTTCTCTCTCTTCTTCTCTCGGACTTTAAGGACTCTTTATCTTGTTATTTCACTCCCTTGTTATTTATTGCTATTTATTTTTATTTGCATTTGTACAATTTGTTGTTCATTGGTCCTGTTTACAGTTGCTGTTCTATAGATTTGCCGAGTATGCCTGCAGGAAAAAGAATTTCAGGGTTGTATGTGGCGACATGTAGGTACTCTGATAGTAAATTTTACTTCCTCCAGGGGAGAAGATGGCAGCGCGCGCGGCCTCTCTGGTGATGAATATCTGTTATCTGTCAAGCAGGGGACCGTGCACAATCCTGATTTGATGGAGACAGACGTGAGTGCATAGCGGAACATCTGGAAAACTTCTGAAATGCCCGCTTTGCTGCCGCTGCTACTGTGTGGTAACCGGAATCTCCGGAGCTGAAGGCCCCAAAATCCTTGGTTTTGCTTGTTTCTGCGGCCAGGGCGAGGTCGAAGGCGCTCGGGAGGCCGTATCTGAGGGGCTGGTCGGAGGCTCGAAGTTTTCGGACGGATGGACTCAGTGTCGGCTGCTTCTAAGGCATCGGCAAGTTGACGGTGCCTGGAGGTTTATGGCAGGGATTTTCTCCCTTTTGCCGCCTGCTATCGGGGACTCGGGAGTCGATCGACTCGGGACTTTTGAGACTTTATTTACCGTACCCATGGTTTGTTCTTCATCAAATTACGGTATTGCTTTGCACTGCTGTAACTATATGTTATAATTATGTGGTTCTGTCAGTGTTAGTCTTTGGTTTGTCCTGTTTTCTGTGATATCACGCCGGAGAAACATTGTATTATTTCTTAATACATGTATGCATTTCTAAATGACAATAAAAGAGGACTGAGTGTTCTCATAATCTAAACTTCCATGTCTTATGTCTTAGGTTGAGCAAACTGGGGCTTTTCTCTTTGGAGTGAAGGAGGGCGAGAGGTCACTTGATAGAGATGTACAAGATGATAAGAGGCATCGATCGAGTGGACAATCCAAAGACTTGTTCCCAGGGTGGAAATGGCTAATAGGGGAGGGCATAATTTTAAGGTGATTATCAGTAAGTAGAGAGGAATGTCAGAGGTAAATTCTTTACAAGAGATTGATGAGTGCTTGGAACAATCTTCCAAGGGTGGAGATAGAAGCAGATACTTTGGAGGGATTTAAGAAATTCTTAAATAGGCACATGGATGAAAGAAAAATGAAGGGCCATGTCGGAGGAAAGGGTTAGATGATCTTGGAGTAGGTTAAAAGTTGGCACATCATTGTGGGATGAAGATCCTGTACTGTACTGTAATGTTCTATGTTTTGAGTTCTATATTTTATGTTATATGTGCTTTAAACCCCATTTTCATCCCTAAAGTGGCTCAATTTCAATGTCTAATCACAAGCAAGAGAAAATCTGCAGATGCTGGAAGTCCAAGCAACACACACAAAGTGCTGGAGGAGCTCAGCAGGTCAGGCAGCGTCTATGGAAAAGAGTAAACAGTCAATGTTTCAGGCAGAGACCCTTTATTGGGTCTGGAAAAAAGGGATGACAAGTCAGAATAAGAGGACGGGGGAGGGAGAGAAGAAGTACAAGGTAGTCGGGAAAGATGTGCTTGGTGGTGGGATCCCATTGGAGATGGCAGAAGTTATGGAGTATTATGTGCTGGACACAGAGGCTGGCGGAGTGATAGGTGAGGACAAGAGGAACCCTATCCCTGGTGGGGGGACAGGAGGATGGGGTGAGGGCAGGCATGTGCGAAATGGGAGAGATGCAGTTGAGGGCAGCGTTGATGGTGGAGGAAGGGAAGCCCCTTTCTTTGAAAAAGGAGGACATCTCCTTAGTTCTGGAATGAAAAGCCTCATTCTGAGAGCAGATGCAGCAGAGACAAAGGAATTGAGAGAGGGGAAGCGTTTTTACGAGTAACAGACGTATAGTCCAGGTAGCTGTGAGATTCACTGGGAGAATCAGTGTGAGAATGGGGTTGAGCGGGATAATAAATCAGTTCCCTACATGACTCCCTTGTCCATTTGTCCCTCCCCAATGATCTCCCTCCTGGCATTATCCTTGCAAGCAGAACAAGTGCTACATCTTCCCCTACACCTCTTCCCTCACTACCTTTCAGAGCCCCAAACTAACCTTCCAGGTGAGGCAACACTTCACCTGTGAGTCTGTTGGGGTCATCTATTGTATCCGGTGTTCCTGGTGTGGCCTCCTGTACATCGATGAGACCCAACGAAGATTGGGAGACAGCTTTGCCAATCACCTACGCTCCGTCCCCCAGAAAAAGGAGGATCTCCTAGTGGCCACCCATTTTAACTCTGCTTTCCATACCCGTTCCGACATATCAGTCCAGGGCCTCCTCTACTGCCACCTTGAGGCCACGCTCTGGATGGAGGAGCGACACCTTATATTCTGTCTGGGCAGCCTCCAGCCAGATGGCATGAACTTCGATTTCTTGAACTTCCGGTAATGACACCCCCCCCAGCTTCACCATTCCACATTCCTATTTCCCTCTTTCACCTTATCTACTAACCTGCCCATCACCTCCCTCTAGTGCTCCTCCCCCTTCCCTTTCTTCCATGGCCTTCTGTCCTCTCCTATCAGATTCCCCCCTTCTCCAGCCCTTTACCTCTCTCACCAATCAACTTCCCAACTCTTTACTTCACTCCCTCCCCCTCTCACAGCTACACCTATCACCTGCTACCTTGTACTTCTTCCTCCCCTCCCCCAGCTTCTTACTCTGACTCAGAAATGAGAACAGTCTCTTCCCTTCACTCTGGGAAACCAACTTAAAACTTCTGAGCAAAGATCAATAATACCAAAGTAAGACTGGAAACATGTAAAAGATTCAGGATCATTTAATGTCATTTTCAGAACACAAGTGTAAAGGAGAACAAAATAATTGTTACTCCAAATCCAATGCAGCACAAAAACAAACACAATAAGACCATAAGACATAGGAAAAGAATTAGGCCATTCAGCCCATCAAGTCTGCCCTCCATTTTATCATGGCTGATCCATTTTCCCTCTCAACCCTATTCTCCTGCCTTCTCCCCGTGACCTTTCACGTGCTGACTAATCAAGGACATATCAACATCCACCTTAAATACACCCAATGACTTCTCCTCCAGAGCCAGTGAATTCCAGATTCGCCGCCCCTTGGGTGAAGGAATTTCTCCTCATCTCTGTTCTAAATGGATGTCCCTCCACTCTGAGGGTGTACCCTCTGGTCCTAGACTCCCCTACTATAGGAAACATGCTCCCCACATCCATTCTTTTAACATAAACAACACAATAATAAAAAACACACAATAAATATGAATATAGTAGATTGTGGTTAATTGAGACACATCCGGGCCAATAAATTTTATCCCAATTAAGGGGCTGCCCTAATTAGCTGAAGTTTCATGGAAATAATTTAAAAGGCACAAAAAAGACAAACTACCATTTAACTGAGTAACATATTATGTATTTAAGTGAAATGCAGAACAAATTGGAACACTACCAAACAACTACAGTACTATAAAACAGTGTATTAGTTCCTAATAGTTATCAAGAGGAATTCATTTAGTATACACTGCCTTCTGTTGATGACTATAAATGAACAAAATCAGTGCAGACACCTACCACAGATAATGGGCTACCTTCGTACATGTGCTATTAACAATTACATTCTCCAAATCTTCATTTTCGTTGTGATTTTCAAGATGATTGTGGATACCTTCAGATTCTTTGTAGTTCCTTAACTTGTTAAGGTAGTGAAATTGTTGCATTTTCACTCCTGGCTGTTTCTGGCATCTTGAAGCCTGAATGCCTGAAACCGCAGTGAGCAAAACAATTCTGAATTCTCTTACTGATTATTTCTTGCCAATTATCAGCGACAAGAAACATTGCTTTTTGAGCACCAGCACATGCAACTAACACTACTTGAAAAACTGTTCACTCTAAGAACAGTGTAGCGTCTAACAGCCACATAAGCGGATATGTCTGATGCTAGTTAGAAACTGTTCAGCAACTGTCTTCCATCCCAATTAAGTAGCACAGTGTTCCAAATAAAAAAGGCACCCAGCCCACACCTAGCTGTTCGAAGTTCAAAGTAAATTTATTATCAAGGTACATATATGTCACCATTTACTAACCTGAGATTCATTTTCTTGTGGGCATTCACAGTAGATACAAAGAAACACAATAGAAACAATGAAAAACCACACACAAGACAGACCTATGTGCAAAAGACAACAACCTGTGCAAATGCAAAAATGAAAAAGAAAGAAACAAAATAAAAATAATAAATAAGCAATAAATATCCAGAACATGAGATGAAGAGTCGTTGAAAGTGAGTCCATAGATTGTGGAAACAGTTCAGTGTTGGGGTGAGTGAAGTTACCCCCTTTGGTTCAAGAGCCTGATGGTTGAGGGGTGGTAACTGTTCCTGAACCTGGTGGTGTGAGTCCTAAGGCTCCTGTAACTGTCTCCTGCATATCACATTTTGACTGGATTCAGATACATTCTGACACTGAAATAATATTCTAAAGCATCTCACAGGCAACTCTTCATACAACTGTGACACTTAACTACCAATGTTCAAATTAAAGGTGGCACTGGAGTTCAAGATAGTGTAGGAGTCAAGTCTGCAGTTATCGCATTTCATTTTGACTCTAAAGATATCACTGGACTTTTAAAAAATATTAATGCTTCAGTATTGTTAGATCCAGTTAAGATTATTTCATATATCACTATGTACTTCAGTCTCCAAACATTAACCAGATTACCAGATAACCAGACCATAAGATATAGGAGCAGAATTAGGCTATTTGGCCCATCAAGTCTCCTCCACCATTTCATCTTTGCTGAGGACCGGGTCGAGACAGCAGAGACTTATGGAGAAGAGGAGTTCGGTGGGTAGTAAAATGGACAAGTTGACGGTGCTAGCCAGGAGTCAGAGAACACTTTGGGAGTGCAGTGTTATGTGTTTTACTGAAAAGTGGCTGCACATGGACATACCCGACCAAAACTTTCCATGGAGGGCTTCCAGACCGTTCGGGCTGACCGGAAGTGCACTGAGAGCGGTAAGCATAAAGGAGTTGGGGGCTTGCTGTTCTGGTTAACAACAGATGAAGCAATCCTGGTCATATTACGATCGAGGAACGTGTTTGTAGCCTGGATATTGAACTTTTTGCTGTTGGACTCTGGCCATATTCCACCGAGATACAACACTGGGCATCATGGGAGGTTGTTCCTGCCTGTGGCCATCGAACTTTGCAGCTCCTCCCGGCAGACACACTGAGCCAATAGGCTGGTCCTGGACTTATTTCCATCTGGCGTAGTTTGCATATTGTTGTTTGATTGTTTGTGGTTTTTGTATTGCTATACTTATGCTCTATTCTTGGTTGGTGCAGCTGTAACGAAACTCAATTTCCCTCCGGATCAATAAAGTATGTCTATGTCTATGTCTATCTATGTCTATTCATTTCCCTCTCAGCCCCAATCTCCTGTTTTCTCCCCATATCCCTTCATGCGCTGACTAATCAAGAATCTATCAATCTCTGCCTTAAATATACACAATGACTTGGCCTCCACAGCTGCCTTTAGCAACAAACTCCACAGATTCACTACTCTCTGACTAAAGAAATCCCTCCTCACCTCCATTCTAAATGGACGCCACTCCATTCTGAGGCTGTGCCCTCTAGTCTTAGACTCCCCTACCACTGGAAACATCCTCTCCACATCCACTCTGTCGAAGCCTTTCAACATATAATAGGTTCAATGAGGTCTCCCCTCATTCTTCTGAATTCCAGTGAGTACAGGCTCAGAGCCCTCAAACACTCCTCATGTGATTCAGATCCAGATTAAGATTTAGTTAGCACATGTGCATCAAAACGTACAGTGAAATGCTTCATTTCCATTAACAACCAATACACCAAAGGATGAGCCGTCACCACACACTCTGGTGCAAACATAGCATGTCCACAATGTTCTGCAGAACAACATAGAACACAATAAAACAGAACATAATGAATGACAAAAGAGCAACAGCAGATCAAGTCCTGTTCCTCCTTCAGATCTTCTTTCAATCACTTGTCCTAATATATCATGGATCAGTGTAACGTTTTTTATGAAAGTGCTCCTGCAAAGAAACTTAGGTTGGCTTGAACACGAGAACCATCTGCAGATGCTGGAAATCCGAGCAACACACACATCTATGGAGAAAAGTACAATCAATGTTTTGGGCTAAAACCCTTCGGCAGGACTGGAGAAAAAGAGCTGAGGAGTAGATTTGAAAGGTTGGGGGAGTGGAGAGAGAACCACCAGGCGATAGGTGAAACCTGGAGGGGAGGGATGAAGTAAAGAGCTGGGAAGTTGATCGGTGAAAGAGACAGAAGGACATGGAAGAAAGAAAAAGGGGGGAGGAGCACTAGAGGAGACAATGGGTGGGCAAGGAGATAAGGTGAGAGAAGGAAAAGGGAATAGGAAATGGTGAATGGTGGGCCTTGGGGGCATTACCAGAAGTTTGAGAAAATGATGTTCATGGCATCAGGTTGGAGGCTACCCAAACAGAATATAAGGTGATGTTCCTCCAACCTAATCACAACAGTGGAGGAGGCCATAGATGGACATATAGGAACGGGAATGGGAAGTGGAATTAAAATGGGTAGCCACTGGGAAATCCTGCTTGTTCCAGCAGATGGAGCTTAGATGCTTGGCGAAGTGGTCTCTCAATCTACGCGGGTCTCACTGATATACAGGAGGCCACACCAGGAGCACTGAACACAGTAAGTAACCCCAACAGACTCACAGGTGAACTGGGGCCCTGGATGGTAGTGAGGGAGGAGGTGTAGGGGCAGGTGTAGCACTTGTTCTGCTTGCAAGGATACATGTCAGGTGGGAGATCAGTGGGGAGGGATGAATGGACATTCATGAGTCATCTAAAAGCCTCTTAAATGTTTCTATTTTCTCTAATTTCACCACTTGCCCTGGCAATGTATTCCAGGCACCCACAACTTTCTGAGTTAAAAAAGACTAGCCCCACACATCCCCTTTGAATTTACCCCTCCTTACCTTCAATGCATGCCCTCTGGTACTTGACATTTAGCTGCTGGGAGAAAGTCTGTCTCTGCTTCTCATAATCTTATAGACTTTTATCAGATCTCCCCTCGGCCTCCACTGCTCCAGGGAGACCAACCAAAGGTTGCCTAGCTTCTCCTCATAGCATACCCCTTCTAATCCGGTTTTCATTCGAGTGAATCACTTCTGCATCACCATCACCATTATCATCATGTGCCATGTTATATGACATAGGTGATCATGGTCTTTCCATGACCATGATTGTTCTTGGTAAACTTTTCTACAGAAGTGTTTTGCCATTACCTTCTTCTGGGCAGTGTCTTTACAAGACAGGTGACTCAGGCCATTAACAATACTTTTCAGAGATGTCTGCCTGGCGTCAGTGGTCGCATAACCAGGACTTGTGATATGCACCGGCTGCTCGTACGACCATTCACCACCTGCTCCCATGTCTTTACATGACCCTGATCAGAGGCTGAGCAGGTGCTACACCTTGTCCAAGGGTGACCTGCAGGCTAGCGGAGGGAAGGAGCACCTTACACCTCTTTTGCTGGAGATGTATCTCCATCCTGCCACCCTCTTCTGCACCTTCTCCAAAACATCCACATCCTTCCTGTATTGTGGCAACCAGTTTAATTATGAGGATAAATTCAATCAATGTGGCTTTTGTTTCTTCAGAATCAAGATCAGGTTTAATATCACTGGCGTATGTAGTGAAATCTGCTGTCTTTGCAGCAGCCGTACAATGCAATAGATAATAATAGAGAAAATGTATATAGTAAATAGTTAAATTAATGATCAGTGCAAAAATAGAAACAAAAAAGTAGTGAGGTAGTGTTCATGGGTTCAATGTGCATTTAGAAATCGGATGGCAGAGGGGAAGAAGTTGTTCCTGAATTGTTGAGTGTGTGTCTTCAAGCTTCTGTACCTCCTTCCTGATGGTAACACTGAGAACAAGGCATGACCTGGCTGATGGCGGTCCTTATGATGGATGCTGTCTTTTAAGAGTCATCGCTCCTTGAAGATCTCCTGGATACTATGGAGGCTAGTGCCCATGGTGAAGCTGACTGAGTTTACAAGTCTCTGCAGCTTATTTTGATCCCGTGCAGTACCGCCCTCCCATAACATAGGGTGATGCAGCCAGTTAGAATGCTCTTCACAGTACCATTCAGGAGAGACATGATGAAGCAGAGCACCGTAGGGGCCTAGCGCTACATACCGACAAAGACTATGGATACTGGGAGTCAACTGAAGCACTCAGGACAAGATGGTTTGTGCTAAATGGCAGCATCAAGGGATTTTTAGAAAGCACTGCCAAACGGGTTCTAATCGAACAGACTGACTGGTCTCCTGATCTAATTGTAAAGAGCAGCATCCAGGCATGATCTGGGGGGGGGGGGGGGCATCTCACATTATGAGGGGTATAGATAGGGTAAATGCAAGCAGGTTCTTTCTACTGAAGGGAGGTGAGACCAGAACTAGAGATCATGGGTTAAGGGTGAAAGGTAAAATATTTAGGGTGACTAGAGGGGAAACATCTTCACTCAGAGGGTGGTGAGAGTGTGGAACGAGCTGCTAACTGAAGTGGTGGATGTGCCTATATTTCATTAGGAGTTTGAGGAGATTTGGTATGTCACCAAAGACTCTCACAAATTTCTACAGACGTATCATGGAAAGCATTCTAACTGTAATCATATAACCATATAACAATTACAGCACGGAAACAGCCATCTCGACCCTTCTAGTCCGTGCCGAACGCTTACTCTCACCTAGTCCCACCGACCTGCACTCAACCCATAACCCTCCATTCCTTTCCTGTCCATATACCTATCCAATTTTTCTTTAAATGACAATAATGAAAACTAGTTGCATCACTGTCTGTATGGAGGGTGGGGGCTACGGCACATGATGGAAGCAAGCTGCAGAGAGAGTTGTAAACTCAGTCAGCTCCATCATGGACACGAGCCTCCCCAGCACCTAGAACATTTTCAAGGAGTGATGCCTCAAAAAGGGCCCCCATTACCCAGGACATGGCTTCTCATTGCTACCATCAGGAAGGAGATATAGAAGCCTGAAGACACACACTCAATGATTGCGGAACAGGTTCTTCCCCTCAGTCATCAGTCTTCTGAATGGATATTGAACTGATGAACACCACCAACTACTTTTTTTTCTCTTTCTGCACTAATTATTTAATTTAACTTTTACTATATTTATGTACTCTTCTTGCTGTACTTTTTTATTATGTACTGCTACCACAAAACAACAAATTTCACGACATATGCCAGATTCTGATTCTGATTTTGATTGAACATTTAAGAGAAGTTTTGATCGGTACATGGTTGGGAGGGGTAAGGGCTATGGTCTCAGTGCAGGTTGATGGATCAAGGCAGAATATTAATTTGTCACAGACAAGGTGGGCCAAAGGGTCTGTTTCTGACGTAAAGTGTTCTAATACTTATGGTACCATGAGCAAGTCTGCAGCAACATGTAAAAGATGTACAGTATTTCAATTAAAAACTGGAGGCTGTACAGAGAAAAAATGATTACAATTCCCTATTCCCTAATGCATGTTTGAAATCGAACTGATCTAGCTTATCATAATGTGCTATGTGACAAACTGTATTCCCATAATCAACAAGACTTTCAATTTATTTTCAATAAGCATCCTCAACTAATGTGCTTTCTAATAGCCTGTATCTCAAGATTCAGAATTATTTACAATCGGAGAGAATATTAGTTTAACATGTTAATTTGGTTTAAATTACATCTTAATTAGAGTAAGTGATTATAACGTATCCTTTTTTTGGCTTTATAAATAAGCCCTCCACAGTTAATGAAGACAGGATCTGCCTCTTGAATTGTAAATTGAAGACATGATTTCTTGGCCAGTTGTATTTCTTTCTCTCAAAAGTAAAATACTGCAAATACCGGATATCTGTGCTCATTTCTTGTGTAAACTCTTCTCTGTTCTATCTCAAATAAAAACAGAATGCCATGGTAGCGTAGTGGTTAGCGTGACACTATTACAGCTCAGGACAACAGAATTGGGAGTTCAATTCCAGCGCCAGGAGGAAACCCCTGGGTTTTCTCCGGGTTCTCCAGTTTCCTCCCACAGTCCAAATATGTACCGGATAATAGGTTAATTAGTCATTGTAAATTGTCCCATGATTAGGCTGGTGTTTAAATAGCTGGACTACTGGGCAGGAAGGGCCTGTTATGCTCTGTATCTTTAAATAAATAAGATAGATACAGATGCAGAATGTACCTACCAAACATTTGATACGGGAGAGGTTCACGAGAATCGTCCAGGAATGAAAGGGTTAACATAAGAGGAGCTTTTGATGGCTGGTGGGCCTCTACTTGCTGGAGTTGAGAAGAATTGGGGGTGGGGTGGGGGAGATCTCAATGAAACCTATCGAATTTTGAAAGGCCTACATTGTGTGGACGTGATGAGGATGTTTCTTACAGCGGAGGAGTCTAGAACCAGAGGGCACAGCCTCAGAGTAGAGGGTATCCCTTCAGAATAAAAATGAGGAGTAACTTATTTCATCAGAGGGTGGTGAATCTGTGGAATTCATTCAGAAGGCTGTGGAGGCCAAGTCATTGAGTATATTTAAAGCAGAGGTTGCTAAGTTCTTGATTAGTCAGGATGAAAAAGGTTATAACTTAAGGACTCAGGTCAAGCTAGGGATGGTGCAGAAATTAAATACTTTTTATTTATTTTGTTTAGTCCAGAGGTTCCCAACCTTGGACCAACAACACTAAGCACGGGTTCCATGAACCCAGGTTGGGAAAGCCTGATTTAGAGATTTGTGACCAAGTTACCTGCTGAACGGTTTGTCTTTGGAACATCTGAGGAAATCGGAGCACCCGGAGGAAACCTATGCAGTGATGGCGAGATCGTACAAACTCCGGCAGGAACTGAAGCTGGATCACTGGCACTATAACAGTGTGTTATGCCAACTGCTAGGTTCCAGACACTACCTTCAGGTTTGGGCTCTTGTGGGGAAACGGGTTTCCCTCCTCTGATGACCTGTCACAGCCTTGTGATAAAGGGCTGGATTATTTAAATTGGAGAGGCAACTTTGCCTAGAGGAAGGTGAAGCAGAGGAAGGCTCCCCTCTGCGGGCTGTGGAGTCGTAACTGCATGCCACACTGATGTTTACAACCCAGTAAACCACTGCAATCGTGACAGGGATGGATATCAACCCCACTCCATGCAGATAAAACTAGAGACAGTGCAGATATTATTATTATTTATTTATTTCATTTA
The DNA here is from genome assembly GCF_030028105.1 of Mobula birostris. Classification (NCBI taxonomy): domain Eukaryota; kingdom Metazoa; phylum Chordata; class Chondrichthyes; order Myliobatiformes; family Myliobatidae; genus Mobula; species Mobula birostris. The sequence continues at coordinate 4,566,252 of NC_092383.1, read as the reverse complement.
GAGACTTGTGACCAATTAACTTACCAAGCCCTCCGTCTTTGGAATGTGGGAGGAAACCCCTGTCGTCATGGGGAGAAGATACAACCTCTTCACAGATAGCAGCAGTAATTGAACCTGCGTCACTGGTGCTCTAATAACATTACATTACCCTGCTGCCATTTTTACGCCAAGGAGAGCAGTCCTAGCTTCAATCTGACCTCATCCCGGGAACAATTGTGATAAATCTGTCGTGCACCCTCTCGACACATTCCTCCCATATGACAATCACAACCAGATCTCTTACAGCACGGCGACAGAGCCTTCAGGCCCACAGCAAACCGTGCATCAGCCAATTACACCCATGGGACCTGTCATTTATTGTTTAATTTATTTAGAGATTTGTGACCAATGGACCTACTAACCTGCAATGTGGGAGGAAACCAGAGCATCTGGAGAAAACCCACCCGGTCACGCAGAGAATGTGCGAACTCCTTATAGTCAGTGGCAGAAATTGAGCCCGGATTGCTGGCACTAATCAATGTGCTATTGTGCCTGGTTCCTCTGAACCTCATGAGATCGAGAGGCAACTTTACAGAGGTTTCTGAGAGAACAGAGAGCTTCGAATCTACACCGCAGATAAACAATCGCTTAACCAGGGTAGGGGAGTACAGTAGGTACCTGACACAACACCGATCACTAAGTGTACTGACACAGTGATCGCTTTGCACTAACACAATTGCGAGAGGGGAGGGGTGGGCGAACTGCCAACCCTCATGGACGTGAGGAAGGATGAGGAACAGCAGTTGGAAGCTACGGATCCAGCGGCGGACGAAGTGTTGGTGAGGTCCGTGGCGGGCGGTAGAGGGTGAGGCCCGGAGCCGTAGCAGAGAACGATGCAGCTGGCAGGTATCTCCGCATGGCAGAGATGGTGGCGCATAGAAGCGGGAGAAGCAATCAGTAGAATGTGGGTACCTGGGATCATTGGTGGGAGGCCTGGAAACGGCCTTCCAGCTTCTCACTGCACCTATGCATACATCTACTTGTGCATCCGACAATAAAATTGACTTTTAATTTTTAGGGTAAAATCGGCTTGCGGTATTAAAGTTGTAATAGTTATTTTAGGTTAATATCACTTTCAACACACGGTGTGCTTGCTCCAACATTGCCAACCGCTTTCGCCTACAGTACCACATTTGCGGAGCTCTGGCAGATCTGATTACTCGTGTGATTTGCTGCCCCCCCTGCCTGCTTCTCATTCCCCACTGACGGCCAACATCGCAAAGTGGGTTTTTCTTTGCAGAAAGGGCAAGAGATGCTTGAAAAAAAACTGCCTTACCCGTCGTTGCCTGCTGTAAATATTATCGATCAGTTAAGACTCTGCAAGAATCTGGCTGCATCCATCATTAAGGATCCCCACCCACCTCACGCTGGGAAAGGGGGTACAGAAGCACGAAGGCACACACTCAGAGATTCAGGAATATCTTCCCCTCTGCCATCCGATTTCAAAATGGACATTGAACCCATGAACACTAGCTCACTGCTTCTTTATTTCTGTTTTGTTGCACTGCTTATTTTAACATAACTATTTTTATATATATAAAAAATTGAACTGCTGCCTTAAAATCAACAAATTTCACGACATATGCAGGTGATATTAAATCTGATTCTGAACGTGAGATAGTGAGATAAGAGTCCAATGATCTCAGTTTAAGACCATAGGAGCATTAATAGGCCATTTGGCCCATCCAGTCTGCTCTGCCATTCAGTCATGGGCTGATCCAATTCTTCCAGTCATCCTCACTCCCCTGCCTTCTCCCCATACCCTTTGATGCCCTAGCTAATCAAGAACCTATCTATCTTTGTCTTAAATGCACCCAATGACTTGGCCTCCACAGCTGCTCGTAGCAACGAATTCTACAGATTTACCACCCTCTGACTAAAGTAATTTCTCCACATCTCTGTTCTAAATGGACGTCCTCCAATCCTGAAGTTGTGCCCTCTTATCCTAGACTCCCCTACCATGGGAAATAACTTAAAACACGAGGAAATCTGCAGATGTTGGAAATTCAAGCAACATGCACAAAATGCTGGTGGAACACAGCAGGCCAGGCAGCATCTATAGGAAGAAGTATAGTCGACGTTTCGGACCCAGATGAAGTTTTAGGACGAAGGGTCTCGGCCCAAAACATCGACTGTACTTCTTCCTATAGATGCTGCCTAGCCTGCTGCGTTCCACCAGCATTTTGTGTGTGTTGATGGGAATAACTTTGCCATATCTAATCTGTTCAGGCCTTCTAACATTCGGAATGTTTCTACAAGATCCCCCCTCATTCTCCTGAACTCCAGGGAATACAGCCCAAAAGCTGCCAGACTTTCCTCATACGGTAACCCTTTCATTCCTGGAATCATTCTCGTGAATCTTCTCTGAACCCTCTCCAATGTCAGTATGTCCTTTCTAAAATAAGGAGCCCAAAACTGCACACAATTGAGTTAATAACTCTTTATCTTGTGTTCTTGTTATTTATCATTATTTCAATTATATTTGCATCTGCACAGTTCGTTGCCTTCTGCACTCTGGTTGATCTTTAATTGAACCTATTATAGTTTCTACCAATGTTTGGACAATTTAAGTGCCGGGCTGGATGGATAGAAAAGGCCGGGTTTGGGAGCCAGTTCTGTTCGCTGCTCTGCTTTAGTCCTGCTGAAGGGTCTCTGTTGAGTAACCCACCCTTCCTGCACACTTTTATATCCATAAAAGATTTTGTCTTCCCTTTTCCCCCTAGTCCCATCAATCCATTCACTCCATCTCTTTCCGCTCCCTTGTTCTCTTCAACTATTACCCACACATTCCTCCCTCTGGCATCTCTCCTCACCCTCTTCCCTTCATTCCACAGTTCACTGTCCTCTCCCATTAGATTCAATCTTCTTCAGTTCTTTGCCATAATTTGAAGTAGTGACTAAGAGAGACATCATTGCAAAGCAGGAGCCATTTAAAAGGAACAAGTTTCATTGGGAATAAGTTTTACTTGAGCCAATAAAAAGAAGGGAGGTCTAAGTGGAGAGGCCAATATTGGGGTGGGTCAGCGATAGAGTGGAAGGCCTTGGCTCAACAAGCTCAGGCAAGGATCTAAGTGAATTTCTAGTAAGTTTATTTTCATCTCTTCCTTTGTCTATTAGCAGACAGCTAGTGTGCTAAGAATGAATCCAGTGTTAGTGGTATGTTCTTTGTGTAAGATGTGGGAACTCTGGGAGACCTTTAGGCTCCCTAATAACATCTGCACAAGGTGCCGCAAGCAGCTGCTCCTTAGAAACCATGTTAGAGAACTGGAGTTGCAGCTCGATGACCTTTAGCTCATACAGGATGGGATGACAGATAGAGGCTACAGGGAGGTACTCACTTCTGAGTTGCAGGAGGTAGCAATCTCGATGCCTGTCAGGAGAGGCAAAGGGAAAAGGCAGTCAGTGTAGAGTAGCCCTGTGCCTGATCCCCTCAATAATAAGTAAACTGCTTTGGATACTGTGGGGGGGGGGGGGGTGGAAACCGCCTACGAGGGAGAAGCCACTGCGACCTGATCTCTGGCTCTGTGACTCAATAGGGAAATGGGGAGAAGAGGGCTGCAGGAGTGGTAGGGAATTCCATATTAGAAGAGCAGACAGGAGATTCTGTGACCATGAAAAAGAAACTAAGATGGTATATTGCCTCCCAGGAACATCTTGGATCAAGTCCAAGTCATTCTAAAGTGGATGGTGAGCAGTCAAAGTTGATACATATTGGTTTCAATGACATAGGTAATTAAAGGATGGAGGTCCTTAGGGGAGAATATAGGGAATTAGGTAGAAAGCTGAAAAGGAGGACCTCCAGGGTGGTAATTCCTGGATTGCAGCCTGTGCCATGCACCATTGAGGGTACGAATAGGATGATTTAGCAGATGAACGTGTGGCTGAAGAACGAGTGCAGGGGGCAGAGTTTCAGATTTCTGCATCATTGGAATCTCTTTTGGGGAAGGTGTGACCTGTACTTTCCAGGATGAAAGGGTTAACATATGAGGAGTGTTTAATGGCTCTGGGCCTGTACTCGCTGAAATTGAGAAGAATGAAGAGGGATCTCAGTGAAACCTGCTGAGAATGAGAGAACATTTCCTGTAGTAGGGGAGTCTAGGGACACAGGGCACGGCTGCAGAATAGAGGGACATCCATTTAGAACATAGATGAGGAGGAATTTCCTTTGCTAGAGTAATGAATCTGTGGAATTCATTGCCACAGACAACTGTGGAGGCCAGGTTATTGAGTATATTTAAAATGGAGGTTGATAGGTTCTTGATTATAAGGGTGTCAAATTTCACGGGGAGAAGGTGATAATATGAAAGTGATATAAATCAGCCATGATGGAATGGTAGGGCATACTAGAACAAAATTGCCTAATTTTGCTCCTATGCCTTATGGTGTTGCTCCAGATTTCCAGCTTCGGCAGTTTCCTCATTTTCTGTTATATCCATTTAAAGCTCTACATTTCTCCATGTTGAATTTCTTCTCAACCACACAACTCTCTTCATATAATTTTGCCAGGGAAGATTTGGTCCATTGTGATTTGGTTAATTGGGCCATACCTATTCAAATGTATTTTGGAAGTTGTATTGTACCTGCCTCCTTTGGTAGCATATTGTGTTAGTGCCAACCCACCTGGATGTTGCCCTGCAGTTCTGAAGTCCACTTTCCATTGGCTTATTTCACATGCAGATTTATGATTCTTGGCTCCAGATCTTGTCTGAAGATATTAAACAAAAAAGGTCCCATGTGAATCCAAAAGACAACACTCTGAATGACCCTGCTTTGAGACCCTTCTTTATGAGTTCACATGAGAAGTCCAACACAGTGGTACTTTTCAGTAGGAGAGGTAATGTGAAAGAAGGCACAATTCTGAGTGGTACAGAATGCTTGGAATATATTTGCATAAATCATTGGAAGTGGCAGGTCAAGTTTAGACATCTCAGTTCATTGATTTATACCAAGGGTTCTCAACTTGGGGTCCGTGCACAGATTATTTGGGGGAGGGGGAGAGGAGGAAGAAGTTATGCAGCAGGGAAACAAGCTCTTTGGCCCAACTAGTGTATCTGCCTCAATTACTACGGGCAGCAACGTAGCACAGTGGTTAGGTAGCACAACACTTTACACTACAAGCAACCCAAGTTCAGTTCCTGCTGCTGCCTGTAAGGAGTTAGTACATTCTGCCCGTGACTGCCTGGGTCTCCTCCAGGTGCTCTGGTTTCCTCCTGCAGTTTCAAAGACGTATTGGTTCGTAGGTTAACTGGCTGTAGTAAATGGTCCTGTGATTAGGCTGCGGTTAAATCGGGGATTGCTGGATGGTGCAGCTCAAAGGGCTGGAAAGGCCTGTTCTGTGCTTTATCTCAATATATAAAATAAACAAAGTTGTTTGGTAACACACATCAAAGTTGCTGGTGAACACAGCAGACCAGGCAGCATCTCTAGGAAGAGGTACAGTCGATGTTTCGGGCCGAGACCCTTCCTCAGGACTAACTGAAGGAAGAATTAGTAAGAGATTTGAAAGTGCGAGGGGGAGGGGGAGATCCAAAATGATAGAAGACAGCAGGGGGAGGGATGGAGCCAAGAGCTGGACAGGTGATTGGCAAAGGGGATATGAGAGGATCATGGGACAGGAGGCCCAGGGAGAAGTAAAAGGGGGAGGGGGGGAAACCCAGAGGATGGGCAAGGGGTATAGTGAGAGGGACAGAGGGAGAAAAAAGAGAGAGAGAAAAAGAATGTGTATATAAATAAATAACAGATGGGGAGATGCTGCCTGGCCTGCTGTGTTCACCAGCAACTTTTGTGTGTGTTGCTTGAAATTCCAGCATCTACAGATTTCCTCGTGTTAAAGTTGTTTGGTAGCTCATTGCAGATACCCTTAAAAAGCAGTTAAAACAACAGGATTCAGGGCTTTATATAGGCAGAGTGTATGAGATCAAGGAAGGGATGACAAACTTTATCAAATGTGGGACATACCTGGACTATTGTCCACTTTTAGGTGCCATATTTCAGGGTTGATCTGAAACCTTTGGAAAGGATGCAGAAGGGATTTATTCCTGGGATTTGGAGCTTTTATTATTTAAAGACTAGGGTGGTCAGAACAAGGGAAGTTGAAAATAGACCTAATAAATGTACCCAAGTTATTAAATGTCCAGAGAAGATAGATGGAGAAGTTGTTCCTATTGGTGCAGAGGTCAAGAAGCATGGACATTCAACAAAAATGGTTGGCGAGCACCCAGCAATAACAAGAGAAAAAAAATGCTTCATGTCAGAAATGGTTGGGAGGGTGGAATCACTACTTGCGGGAGGGGCAAAAACAGAATGAACTGTGATGTTGAAAAGGTCCCAGCCTGAAACATCAACTGTACTCTTTTTCATAGATGCTGCCTGGCCTGCAAAGTTCCTCCAGCATTTCGAATGTTATCAAGTAAAGTTTGATGCTGGACTATAAAAGAATGAAAATAGATTATAGAGTCATAGAGAAATACAGCACAGAAACAAGCCCTTCGGCCCATCTAGTATATACTGAAGCCATTTAAGCTACTACTCCCATTGATCTGCACCAGGACCATGAACATTGAAACCAAGTTCACATAATTCAAGGGCACAGTTTAGGATGATGACGCTTAACGGCGACTCCTCTGCTTGCATCTTCAGAAACAACTCTATTTCTATCTTTAATATCTTTTTTTTCCCTCCATTTCAGGGTTCCTTTGAAGACCCTGACTTGGAGTTACACGCTGACTTTGGTTCTTTGCAGGAATGGGGTCTCACAACTGGCTGTTTTTCAATAAGCCAAAGATGCGATCTAGAAGACTAGTGTACCTTCAGGGTGTCAGACTCTTGTGGCTCTGAGGTCGGTACCAGCACAAAAAACTGGTGTGCTGTGGGAGACGGAAGATCGTAAGCAGCAAGCTGGCAGCTGGCTGTGTGCCCAGAGTCCTGAGATCTTAGGCATAGAGCTCGGAAAAGCGACACAACAGACTTTTAACACCATAAATTGGCGAGTTGTTTTGTTATGTCTCCCCCTTTCGCTGTGAAACACTGACACCTCTTTTTCCCTTATTAGGGAAAGAGCCTGTGGCATGTCCAATTACCGGGTGAACAAGTAGTCTTTGGGGTACTGCAACACCGTCTTTATTAATGCTTTGCTGCACGCTTGAGTGCTCGGTGAGGGGTGCCTATACTTTTCTGCTGGGGGGGGAATCATTTCTTTGCCGCTGCTTATGCATGGGAGGGGGAGCTCGGGGGGCTTTGTGGTTTTAATATTTAACTGTCATTCATTCTTTGGGGTGTCCTCTGTTTTCGTGCATGTTTGCGAAGAAAAAGAACTTCAGGATGTATATCGCATACATTTCTCTGACATTAAATTGAACCTATTGAACACGCAACACCTTTGCTGGCAGCTCATTCCACACTCTCACGGCCCTCTGAGTGAAGAAGTTTCCCCTTAAGCTATTCACCATGACCTCTGGTTGTAGTCCCACCCAACCTCAGTAGAAAAAGCCTGTTTGGATTTACTCCATCTATACCCTTCAATTTTGTATATCTCATCAAATCTCCTCTTAGCCTTCTACATTCTAAGGAATAAATCCCTAATCTATTCAATCTTTCCTTATAATTCAGGTCCTCCAGACCTAGCAAGGAAATTAACTTAAAGGAAAATTTTAAGGTCAGGTATACAGACAAAAAAAGGGAAGAGGAATGCAGTTTAGTGCAAAGATAACAAAATCTGCTTCTAATGAAAACACAAGAGACTAGAATTGAATGGGCAGGAAGTATTGCTTTTGAATTGATTGTACTCAGAAGCCTCAAGTTGTTATCTTCATTTACACAGAGTCTGGCTCTTTATTTACAAAGGTATTGATCTGCATCCTATCAGCATATATAACATTGATTTCAATTACTTTACTTCAATGTTAAACTGTGTCCTTTTGAAAGTGCGTCCAAAAAAATTTCAATTTTAATAGTTTTCTCAATTTAGAGAAGATAAAATAAATTACAGTTATCAACCAGTTTCCCAAACAGGATTTATGCATTGCTGCCCTGATCTGTTCCAAAAACACCATTGCTCTCGCTTGGCTTCAAAGTGCACAGGGAGAGAGAACTGATTTCTGTGTGCATGCTCAATGGGCAGAAGCTGGGTGAAAAGAGCTACCTGCCTTGTAGCTGGGAAACATCAGGGAGTGAAAATCCTGACCACTACCCGTCACTCCAATCGGGGTGTCAATACATACAGGAGGACAATCTTGATAACGAGTTAAGTCCCACTCCAGGAACTTGAGCAGGTAATTACTGAATGCACTGTACTGTCAGAGGGAACATCTGTTCAGCAAGGCTCTATAGGGTCAGGGGAATAAGAGCCTAAGATTAGCTTTATTTGCCACATGTCCATCGAAACGTACAGTGAAATGCTTCACTTGGGCCAACGACTAACACAGTCCAAAGGTGTGCTGAGGGCAGCTTGCATTGTCACTATGCTTCCAACATCAACAGTAGGCCCAGCTTACTAACCCTAACCTGTACATCTTTAGAATGTGGGGGGGAAACAGAAGCACTTAGAAGAAACCAACATGATCACAAGCAGAATGTAGAAACCCCTTACAGACAGCAGCAGGAATTGTGCCCGGGTCGCTGGCACTATAATATTACCATGTCGCCAGCTGAACTATTTGGAAATAACTCTGATTTACTTTCTCATCAATCAACATCACTAAACACTGATGTGGTCCTACAGGCTCTCAGTATGCACGTTAGTTATCACAATTCTCACACCCCCTCCAGCACCTCACCCCCTCCCAAACTAATCACAAAGAGCACAGGCAAAACAAAACATCATTCAACATTTTAATGGAATATACAAACACAAGGATGCAATCTCTTTATATACACAAACAACATTCATTGAGTTCTGATTCTTGCTGAAGGTGATCATTAGACTGAAACTTCCATGTACAGGGTACAAGTTCTCCCAACTGCCCGGTCTTCAATGCACAAGAACAGACCTTGAAGAGTCCACAGATAACTTGCACCAGATTGTATAAAAAAATTAACAGAAGTTTGAATATTGTACAACATTGTCAAATACAAATGCAAGTAAGAATCTAAAAAAAAAACAAGATTATATTACATAACTCTGCATCTTTGTAAGACTGGCTCCAGAAAAGATCCTTTTATTGAACTGATATAGAGTGACAGGCCCAGCTTCCTGTACAAAGCCAGATGTACCAGGGATGGCATGTTAATTTTCTGGTAGAATCTCCCACTTTGTCCTTCCTGGTGATCTCATTGTCACTGATGGCCACAAGGGCTTTCTATGTACAGTTTGTGCAGGAATGGAGGTACAATAATTAGGCTGCTCTGTCCAACTCCCCTACTGCCCTGCCGATTTTTTGATCCTTGTTGCCCTCTGTGCAGTCTGGCAAGGAGGTTGATTGGTTGTCTGTTGCACCACTATAGTAAGACTTTCAGCAAAGTAAGCTCTGGTTAACCGGCAAAAGTTTCAATGCAAGTTAGTTCTGTACAAAGTTTGAGGAAACAACACATCACCCTTCCCTAATGAGCCTGTGGGTTGCACAGACTATCTGTTATGTAGGTTAAGAAACAGTAGGAAAAAATCCCCATTCTGGGCTAACGCTAACCCAAGTAGCCATAGCAGACTGCCAACCAGGGCTTTGACACAAATGCTGTTTAAAGACTTTGGAGCTGGTTTTATGTGCCCATGATATAGTTCACATATATGAAAAATGATCATTGTAGAATAATGAGGGAGCACAACTCAAAGTGTGCAGTGCTGTTGCACCCCTGAGGCCCTCTGGTGGTCGAGGTCGACCATGGATGTTGCATCCCAGCTGTCTGTCTATGTGATACACAAGCCAGGTCAGTACGACATGGAGAGCAAGCTGCTGAGATTAGTGTCTTCAGGGTAGGAGGAAGAAAAGTGTTTCTTCTTTCCTGCCAAATTGCTTTTCAAAACTCCCCTTTTCTTAGGAATGGAAATAGCACTCATTCTCCATTGGTGTCAAGCACTCTGTTGTGCGTTTTCGCAAACAAAAATCCCAACTGTTAAATGCACTTTCCACATCAGGGTAAAAAATTCACATGCAGCACATGAGACAGTTAAAACCTTTCTTATATAATCAAGTGCTGGGAAATGATAACCTTGTTTTGCCCATTATGGAACTCATCCAAAACCAGGGCACATACAAATAAAATCAGGTGTTTACAACAGAACCATGATTTAAAAAGTCTTTAATGCTTCTATCCAAGGATAAAACCAAATCATTCAGGAACAAATATATTTGGTTTACTCTACATTGACTTTCCCCACTACCCAAAAAAGGATTTCCACTGGATGAATAACCATCAATAGTAAAAACCCACTAAAATGGCTAATGGATTACATCTGGGACCTCATTGCTGCAGGTACCAGTGGGAACAACTGTGGCATTGCTAATTGGTTTAAAACAAACCTGTACAAAAAAAAAAGTTAAATGCAGAAAGATATCAATTACCAAAGGATGAAATCACAGGTAGTAAAAATCACACAGCTTTCCGGTGATACTCTGGTGGTGCCACTTCATAATCACTTGAACTGAAGAGACTTGACGCGTTTTTCACCAAGTACCTGAAAGTGAAGAAATTATGGAGTCATGAATAGCAATTCACAGTTAGCAGGATGGGTTATAGGTGCCTCAATTTGCCTGCTCAAAGTATAGATTTGTGGGGGGTGTCAGAAGTAGGTGATTTTTTAAACAGAGAGTGGTAGATGCACAGAATGGGTTGCCAGGAATTCTGGTACAGGCAGATACATTAGGGATATTTCAGAAACTGTTAAACAGTCACATGGACAATAGATAAATGGAGAGCTATGTGGGAGGGAAAGGTTACATTGATCTGAGTGTAGTTTAAAAGATTGGCACAACACTGTGCTGTAATGTTCTATGTTTCTTTGGGACCTCGACCTCTCACAGAAAGGAAACGACACTAAATTTGTAAGAGTCCAGTTGAACTTCAGATAGGCACTGAAAGACTAAGAGAGCAAGGCAAGTTACAGTTTCCTATCAAATAGCCAGTACAAGCAGACGTTAATTTTTTTACCATTAGTTTTATTTGTTTCATATCAAAACATACCATTGACATGTATATGTGACAAATAAGGCTAATCTTTAAAAAAAAAAATGCTGTCCTTCTGAGCCATTTTATCCTCAGAGTGACAGGGCACAGGAACAGGGCTTTCGGCCAGTATCTGATGGAGAGGAATAAATAGTCAATGTTTCGGACTGACACCTTTCATCAGGACCGTTTATTCTCTCCACAGATGCTGCCTGACCTGCTGAGTTTCTCCAGCATTTTGTGCTGGAACATGTCATCTTCTCATTACTACTTTCAGGGAGGTGGTACAGGGGGCTCAAACTCACACAATCCAGGAGCAGCTTCTTCCCCTCTGCCATCAAATAAACAGACTGTGAACACGAGCTTCAGTAATAATAAACCTGTTTCTGATCCTGAATTGATAAAAACAACTGTCCAAGCAGAAACTCTCTCTCCAGCTGACTCAAGTATTTTCCCACCACTTCTTTCTCAAAGTTACCATGATTTTCTCCAGTTTTCACTGGCGTGCCCTTGTCATTATGAAATTTTACACAGCATCCTATTTCTGTGGCACAAACCATTTAGAACCCAAAAGAGCCTTTGCTGCACTGTCCGGCATATTTTTAATGGCTTTGAGTAGTTAGAAATTCTACTTACTTCAAGAAATCATGCAAGTAATTTAGCAGCAAGGCTAAGCTCTTCTCATCCAAAGGTGTGTAGGCAAGCATTGCTCCTATTCGCACTGTAGGAGAGAAGATGTACTTTAATAGAAGGCAGTGTTAATGCTCTTCACAGAACAGAAACAGGTTGATCAAATAATTTTTTTTACTCATGTACGTGAAGGACATAAGAAATAAAGTCAATTCAATTGAGCACACCTACACAGAGCACTGCCACTAGAAAGCAGCATCCAGCATCAAGGGCCTCCACCATCCAGGCCATGCTCTCTTCTTACTGCTGTCATCAGGGAGGTACAGGAGCCTCAGGTCCCACACCACAGTTCAGGAACAGTTATATCCCTCAATGATCAGGCTCCTGAACCAAAGGGGATAACTTCACTCACTTCACACAACCACTTCACTGAACAGCTTCCACAACCTATGAACTCACTTTCAAGGACATTTCATCTGATGTTCCTACTATTATTTATTCTGTATTTGCACAATCTGTTGTCTTTTGCACATTGGTTGTTTGTCCATCTTTGTTGTGTCTAGTTTTTTATTGATTCTACGGTTTCTTTGTATCTACTGTGGATATCCACAAGAAAATGAAGTACAGGGCTGTATATGGTGAGATACATGTACTTTGATAATAAATTTACTTTGAACTAACTACTCCAATTTAGCCATACCATGATCACTTTAAACCAGTGACCTAAAATAGACTTTGCTTTTCTTTGTTCTACTTGTGTTCCTGTAAAAATTGGGTATAATTTATATTTATTTTACTTATATGACACCATGCACCTGTGCACACCTGTACTTGGCAATTAATGGAATTCGACAATTTCCTTCCACATTCCAAAGACACACAGTTAGTTCGTTAATAGATAACAGGGGTGTAATTGTGTGGCATGGGCTTGGTGGGCTAGAAGGTCTGGTTAGACTATGCTGTATCTACAAATAAATAAAATAGATAATCTCAACTTTAGACTTTACATCAACCCAGCTGACCCATGCTCTACACAATTGTCCTCAAAGTCTCCAATCTCTATATATATTTATTTGGCTAAATATTTGTGTAACTCCCTCCCTTTCCACATTCCCAGCTAAGAATTCTCTATATGTACCAGATTTATTAGTGGCCACAGATTTACAATTCCTTGATTTAGTCTCGCCTGCTGCTTGAAGCATCTCTGCATCCACCCAATCAAATCCTTTTGCAATAGGAAAGAGGTCAGGTCAGCCCTCAGTTTGAGAGTGAGCTCAACGTCCCTGATAAATAAAGCTGCTATCATCTCCACACACCAAAGCGCTGGCAACAATACAATAGAGATACTGCCATGTGCATATCTGCTTGACCAGATAAATAAAATTTAAGTTCTCTAAAATACCCTAGCACAGAACCTACTGGAATTATGTCCAAAAACAGGGAAAAAAAATTAAAGATCAACTTCATTTGTTATATGTGCATTGAACCATACAGTGAAATGCTTCATCTGCACCAACAACCAACCAAGGACGTGTTTGAGGCAGCCCACAATTCTGATGCCAAAGTAGAATGCCCACAATTCACTAACCCTAATCCATATGTCTTTGGAATGTGGGAGGAAACCAGAGCTGCTGCTCGTTTCTGTTTTTATATCAAATTTCTTACACTGATGCTAGTTTCTGTGTTGCCTGTGCTTATCATGCAAATTGACTGCCTTCATACAAAAAAGGCCATAGTCTGAGAACACTACAGGCCCCCCAGCCCACCTAGTCAGTGCCAAACCATTAATCTGCCTTGTCTCATCTACCTGCACCCAGACCATAGCCCTCCATACCCTTCTCATCCATGTAGCTATCCAAATTTCCCTTAAATTTCGGTAAGATGGTAGTAAGATCAATGGTACACTTTTCTTTTAAAAATGTTTTTTATCATAAGACAGTGCCGGACTCCAAGAACAATGGGTACAGCAGGTCTACTGCGTCAGTGATCTGTTTGTTGTTTGGGGCAGCCAGCACTCAGCCAGGAGAAGGAGAAGCCAGTGTGCGTTCCACAGAAGGTTCGAAAGTGCTAACATGGGTGCAGACCATGCTGATGCCTGCTACTGTTATGCATCTTGGCCTCAGAGGAATGCTGTCTCATTCAACCGGTCCATGTATGGTCTGAATGATAATTAAACTTAATTTGATTTGATAAATGTTGAAATTGAACCTGCACCCACCAATTGCACTAGCAGCTTGTTCCATACTCTCATCACCCCAAGTGAAAAATCCCCTCACATTTACCTAAACATTTTGCCTTTCACCCTTAACCTATGACCTCTAGTTGTAGTCTCACTCAACTTCAGTGTCTGCTTGCATTTATAAAATCCACAAAGTCACTGCTGTTTATTGTTAAGCTGGTGTCAGTAAAACTAAAGTTGGTTAAATTTTAGGCTTGGAGGCTATAACAATTTAATTCAGCAGACAGGAAAGGCTCTTAAAACAGCGAGAGGTACCAGCTTCACAAGTTTCATATGCTGTGCTCTAAAGCAAATGAATACAACTTTCTCCCCCTCATCTCTCAACTCTGAAACTGTATTCAGTTCTCAGTACAGCTGCACAATCCTTTATCCGAAATTCTAAAATCCAAAAAGCTCCGAAAACCGAAGTTTTTTTCACCAACAGCTGACATCACTCAGGCGTGACGTGGTAGCCCTAGCAGAGGCCGCCAGACGTCAGTTGTGGCTCAGCGCTCGTACTGGTTACATGTGCATTTGATATTGTGTGTTCACTGTTGACTTTGTTTAATTTCACTGTGAAAATGTCAGAAGAGCTGCAGATACCCCTATGGGTAACAATGAGAAAAAGAGAAGGAATCTTCTCTACCAATAACACAGGAAGTGGAGTTATTGCAGAAGCTTGATCGTGGTGTGTCTGCGCAGCGTAAAAACTGAAGAAAATAGTGTCCGAACTACCACTATATGATTTAAATAAATAGAAGGACAAGTTACTGAAGTTTTACAGTGACAGTGACGTTCTAAATTTATTCCAATAAGTCATTTACCATGTGTTTGATTCGGTTCGTTTGAAGCTGTATATATTTATGTTTTATTGAATGTTTTTGTTGGAAATAAAATTTCTTCTTGTCATCATTCCCTAAACAACACAGTATAACAATTATTTACATAGCATTTACATTGTATTAGGTATTATAAGTAATCTAGAGATGATTTAAAGTATACAGGAGGATGTGCGTAGGGTTGGTGCGCCGCTGGGTCCTAAAGTCCACCGCACTGAGCCAGGTTAAATATGGGAATTGAGCATACGTGTCTTTTGGTATGGGGGGGAGGGGGGGTGTCTGAAATCCGAATAATTCTGGATTCCAAAATGCAACTGCCCCAAGGATTTCGGATAAGGGACCATGGACCTGTAGCAGCTTGCTTGCTCTCCACAGATCCACATATTTGCCAGATCATCCCCCCGGTCCCCATCTTTATTTTTTTTAAACAAATAAGCATACGTCTTCAGGAACCAATTAATGCCTGCATAAATAGGATGATCAGTTTGCAGACCTGCTGGATCAAGGAACTCAAAGACAGAGTGGTCTTGGATGCGTTGTGGTTTCATAATGGTGGCTGCTCACAAGTAGCAATTTATTCACTGTCAGTCATTTTTATATACTATTTCATTGTGTAGTAACAGATTTTAGTGTTTACTCTCAAATCATCATGGGGAATACTATTATTTTATTGAGTTTAAAGGCATGTTACCAATTTTTTTAAAGTTATTCAGTGGAAGCCCATGTCCTTACTACTTTTTGTGGATAACAAGGACTTGGTGTAGTTGAGGTTCAAAAGCTCCAGTAGTTTAGTAAACTGGCATGAGCACAGCCAGAGTGGGTAGCAGTATAAAGGGTGAGCGGCTTGAAGTTCTTGGGTGTCAACATCTCTGAAGATATATCCTGAGCCCAACACATTGATGCAATTACTTCATTAGGAGTTTGAGTAAGTTTGTATGTCAACAAAGACTCTAGCAAATGTCTACATATGTACTGCAGAGAGCATTCTGACTGGCTGTATCGACATCTGGTATGGAGGCACCAACCTCCCCACCATCAGACATCTTCAAACAGTGGTGCGTCAAGAAGATGCCATCCATCATTAAGGCCCCTCACCACCAAGGACATACCCTCTTTTCGTTATTACCATCAGGGAGGAGGAACGTGTGCCTTAAGACACACCACTCAATGAAGGGCCGAATGGCCTACTCCTGCACCTATTTTCTGTGTTTCTATGTTTTAGGAATAGCTTCTTTCAATCCACCACCAGATTGCTGAATGGTCCATGAACACTATCTAACTACTTTGCTCTTTTGAAAAAAAAAAATTCTTATTGTAACTTGAGTTGTTTTTATGTATTGCACTCTACTGCTGCCACAAAACAACAGGTTTCATGACAGGTCAGTAACATTAAACCTGATTCTGAAAGGCTAATTTACTGAAAGAGGAGGCTCCCGAAGTGTTGTATTGGAAGCTCCAGATTTTAATTTACGCCTGGATACCAATGAGAGGATCAGCAATGGTAGCCATTTTTAATTGGCCACAAGATGATAAAGAGCTGCTGCAATCTGCCTAATGCACCCCACAGTAACACTAAGCAGGTAGGCTCAATGAATTTGAATCAGCAAGGATAAATGAAAGGTGACCAGAACGGTGAGACTCAAGAGCTTGTTCTTCAAGGCAGAGAGGTTGTTTGTATATGTGGATGGTGCTGAAGGCAACTCTGTGATTTGTTGATGAATACCTAAAATTGCACCGCCTATCAGAACCCAGGGCAATTTGAAACTACACCTCACGTTCGGAGCCTTGCACCAACATGTTCTTCTGGCTCAGTTATTAAAATCTAAGAGTTATGGTCTTAAGAAGCTCCCAGTGAACCAGCCAATTCAAGATTTGTGTAGAAAATGTCTTTTTATTTAACAATTGGGTATTAAGGATGCCAGAGGTAAGTTCCTTACACAGAGAGTGGTGGGTGCGTGGAACGCCCTGCCAGGGGTGGTGGTAGAGCCAGAAAAGTTGGGCAGTTGAAAATCTCTAACATCGATGATATAAAAATGGAGGGATATGTAGGAGTGAAGGATTAGATTGATCTTAAAGTAGGTTAAAAGGTTGACACAACATTGTGGGCCAAAAGGCCTGTACTGTGCTGTAATGTTCTATGAAATTCTCATTCTCCTGCCCCTCTCCATCATACACCGACAATTTGCAATAAGGCTTCAGTTCTCAACAAATCCTTAGCACAATTTTTAATTAAGCTGCTTAGTCAGTCACGAAATTTAATTATGGAATGTCTAGCTTCTGAGTCATTTCTTCAAAGGCCCAAATTGTTTTACATTATTAAAAAGGTTGCTTACATATTAAACCATTAATTACAGATATCAGTTATGCACTGTTAGTTTCATTACTGGAAATGCACCAGGTGTCAAGTAAAGAAACTAGTTATTAGGAGGAAAGATAAGAGGTGCTGGCATTGAGAGCAAGATAATGAAAGCAGTCGTTCACCTCCCACACCTCTTTATTCCGGCGTCTTCCCCCTTCCTTTCCCGTACTGATGAAGGATCTCAGCCCAAAACATCAACTGTTGGTTCCCCTGCATAGATACTGCCTGACCTGCTGAGTTCCTCCAGCAGTCTGTGTGTGTTACTAATGAAAACAGCCATGATAGAACAGCGGAGTAGACTTGATGGGCCAAATGGACTGATTTTGTTCTTATGTCTAATGGTATTATATAACCATTACCACATCACTGAGTTGTTGGGAAATTTTATTCTCACAATGACTTTAATCTTTGTCAGTCTTGGTTTATGTATAGTTGTTTGTAAATTCAATTTTCTTTTATTTTCTTGTAAATGCCCGCAAGAAAATGGTAACATGTATGCATTTTGATAATAAATTTCACTTTGACTTTGAAAAATCATTAACTGAAGATTGTGAAAATGAGTACAGCAAATGAACCATATAAATTGAAGTCATTTCTCAGAAATTCTTTCCCTAAATCATGACAGAATGAGACTAGGCTGTGTTTGGAATGCTAATCGTTAAATGAGGAGTGATAGCAGAGGGCAGCAATCATCTGCAACATAAACATCACCTTCTGTAGCGTGGAGGAAGGCAGTGAAAATAGCAAAACCAATTCAGAAATTTAATAGAACTTGCCAAACAAACGAAGGAGATGTGGAGCTCCATAAATCTGTGCCATAGATGCATCAGGATGATCAGCCAGGATCTCGGCATATTGTGGCCGCTCAAACTTGTACAGCAGTTGGGTCCCCAACATCACGTTGAAGTATTCTTTTATTCCTGCAACTACTTCATTTACAGCATATTCCCTAAAAATGAAAAATCAGAACTGAGCAACCAGAACTCTGTTAAGTTCGTTTGTCATTCAAACACACACGCATATATATTACACACACACACACAGCTAAATAAAACATCATTCTTCTGGGACCAAGGTGCAAAACACACTACATATAGTCGGACAGCACACACAGTCACAAAATAATATTAACAAAATTCCCAGTGTGGCATGGCCTGAAGATTGACAGGTTGTTATCAAAGTACGAGATGCCTGTTAATGTAAGACAGAATAATGCTCCTGACACTATTATAATAAAACAAGCAGTAGTATAAATATGTGAAATAGCAGCAATAGAAGATAAAAAGTGACCAATGCAGGATGAGAGTGAGTGTGTCTGTGAGTGGGCAGTGGAGGTGGCAGACCATTCAGACAGGGTGTACATGTGCGCTGGGTGCAGCAGGGTGTTAAGAAGCCATTACCCAGCCTGACAGTTCTGGTACCTTCTGCCTGCTGGCGGGAGGTCAGAGAGATTGTGGGAAGAGTCATTGACAATTAAATCATATTCACGTTTTAATCAGTGTAAAATGAGGGGCTGTGTAGAAAACTCAAGAGGCATATACAGAGGTGAATGTGTGGTCTGTTTCTCCAAGGTTGGGGAAATCAACATCTAGTTCTTCGTCCTTCCTCGGTGACAGGATTGGAACAGCCTATGGGTTGGAACGCCTAGGAGTGCACATCTCGCACAATCCCTCATGGTCCTAGAACACATTATACACAATCAAGAAAGCTCCTCAATGCCTTTCCTTTCTGAGGCAGCTGAAGACAGCTGGATGACGCACACCCATCTGTACGTCATTCCACAGATGCGTGGTGGAGAACATCCTAATAAGTGCATCACTGCATGGTAGTGGACAGCAAGTCTCTACAACGAGAGTCAAAACTGACCAATGCCACTGGCAACAGCCTACCCAAAATCAAGAACATATACGGAAAGGTGCTAGAAAAGGGCAAGTAACTTCATGAAGGATCCCACACACCCTGCTCACTAACTGTTAGTCCCTCTTTCATCACGGAGGCTACGGAACACCCATGCCAGAACCAGCAGACTCAAAAAGGGTTACTTTCCCCAAGAGATAAGGCTAATCAACACCTGCACCCACTAATCCACCCCAACATACTACCCCCCCCACCCACAACATTATAGTTTCCTGTCAGTCGTATTATGTTCAGACACTCTTGTACCTAGAGTCACTTTATGAATCTATAATCAGTTTATGTATACAAGCTAGATTTCATATTTATAATTATTCTTTTTGTTAATTATTTTTGATTTTTGTTGTGCTGTATCAGATCTGGAGTAACAATTATTGTTCTCCTTTATACTTGTGTTCTGGAAATGAAATTAAACAATATTGAATCTTAACAGAAACCCAAGGCAACTTTTTCTCCCAGAGGGTGGTCAATATATGGAATGAGCTGCCAGAAGAAGTGGGCATGCTATGTTGGTGCCAGAATGTGTGGTGACACTTGCAGGTTGTCTGCAGCACATCCTTAGGTTGTGTTGGTTGTTAATGCAAACAATCCACTTCATTGTATGTTTTGATGTATCTGTGATGAATAAACCAATCCAAATCTGGTTGAGACAGGTACTTTAACATTTAAAAAAGATGCTTGGGCAGGTACAGATAGGAAAGGTTTAGAATCCACAGACCCCTTGCTTAATGGTATTGGTCCATGGCATATAAAGGTTGGGAACTCCAGGTTTAGAGGGAAATGGGCCAAACAAACCCAAAAAGACTGACATGGATGGGACTTTGATCAGCATGGACCAGTGGGACTGAACAGTGTGTTCCCATGCTGTATGACTCTAAATCAGTTTATGACAAAGAAAACACAAGATACCAAAACCCCAAAATCAAGGTGTTTGACAATGTAGATGTGGAGATGGTGTTTTCCCATATGAGGAGCTTTCCTAGACTTGGGGGGGTGGGGGGGGCATTGTTTTTTTATAATTGTGTACCCATTACATATACAGGAGAAAAAAACTTGTTCTCAGAGGGTTCATCAATCTTGGAATTCACAATCCCAGGAAACTGTTGGATTCAAGCTGGAGACTGAAAAAAAATCATTCAAACTAAAAAGGGGCCAAGGGTTATATGAAAGTGGTGCTTGAGACCAAGACTGAATTAGCATGATCTGATTGAAAGGTGGAGCAAGTAGGAAGGGCTAATTGACTCAATCTTCTTCTTATGTTGGAAGTAACCCAATTTATACTTGGCCATATTATTTCACCAATAGCTTCCAAATAGAATTCATCAGAATATTAAAGGAAAATTAATCCGCTGTAGATTATATCAGAGAAAACCCTGAATTCAGATAATTTCAGAATTCAGCAAAAGATGAACAATGCACTGATTAGGAAAGGAAATCAGGAGAATGGGAAAGGTAGAAACAAAGATAATGTAGTAATGTCAATCCGAACTGACTGAATCAAACAATATTAGAAAATGAGGAAATGGCACAGAAATTAAACAATTGTTGTGTCGGTTTTGGAATACACAAAAGCCTCTGTACATTCTCGAAGGATTGCAAGAAGTGATCTTACAGAAATGTATTAAGAGCTTGATAGGGTTGTAGCAGAGCTGGAATCCTCAATAAAAAGGGAAGTGGGCATTCAGAACAGATAAAAATTTTCTTCGCACAGAAGGCAGGGAATTCTTAGCATTATCTACTTAAGACTGCTGCTAAGCATATTTAATGGTGGGCAGAGAGAGTGAAAGAAAGCACAAGAAAAAAATGTTAAAATCAATAGATATGAGGTTAGTGCAGTAAAGTAGCTCCAAAGTAACGGATTAGCCAGGTTCATATTAAACAAATATGCATTTTTTCATGTGACATCAACAGAATGACTTTGAAAGACCTTTAAAGTCTGACAGTGTATGTTGTAATCACATCCATACTTTTAGTTTAGCTCTGATGAAAACTGATCAAAATAAAATGTTATGATTTTTCACTCTCCAGATGCTTCAAGTGCTCCTAGTACATTGTTTGCTTTCAATAGTAAGAAACAAAAATAACATTCTAATGTTCCTTTTGCTTTCAAGCAAAATCACTCTCCCAAGCTAATAAAATCTAGAACAGATTCACAGTGGTAAACACAAGAGGCTCTGCAGACGGTGGAAATCTTGCGGAATATACCCAAAGTGCCGGAGGGACTTACACCAGGCAGCACCTATGGAGTGGAAAAAACAGTCGATGTTGAAGGATCTTAGACCAAAACACTGACTGTTTATTCCTTTCCAGAGATACTGCTTTACCTGCTGAGTTCCTCTACTATTGTGAGTTTTTCACATAATGGTCACTGGATGTCAATCAATAGGCCAGCCATTTCAGAACACCTTTAGATGCCAAAGGGCATTTTCAATCTTCAAGAACACTATTCCAATCATTGCAAGTGAAACCAGGAGAAAAGGACCTCCACAGAAAGACCAAATAGTCATTAACACCTATTTTGTTGGTGCTCCTACCCAAGTCTCAGTGAAAATTCCAGTGTTAGCTTTCTTGCATTGTTTCTAGGCAAAATTATATAAGATTGCAAAGAAAAACTCACTTGTTATTATCAGTGTTCCCTCGTGACTTTTTGTAGTTGGCATACTCTTCCAAAACAGTGTCAACATTCTTTTTAGCAGGCAAGTGAAATAGCTTTAAGAGGAATAATTTCTAGTTAGAGACAGCCATACTGCAAATACATGAATGCTGATTCATATCAACCTACAATACTCACTCAATAGCTAAATATAACAAGGTATCAATTCCACCTAATAATTCCAACCATAGAAACAAATTTGTGGTCTACTGATCCAATTGATTATTTATACTACCATTACAATAATTACTTTTCTTCAATGTAAAATAAGTGCAGGAACAATTTTCAAAACGTAATGCATTTTGCAACTTATTGGAAAACTTGCAGCATATGTTTTACAAACTTGCCTTAGCATAAAGTCTACTGTGAAGGAACTGCAACCAACATGTTGCATATTTCTACAATCTTGCAAGGGAAACCTGCCTCTACATTAGAAATGCACAGCAAAGAAATAGCCCAATAAGGCTCAGTTCTTCTGTGCAGACTGTGTTACCTATCTACACTAATCACACTTGTCCACAATAGGCTCTGCAGTCTTTGCACTCAAGCCTTACAGAGGATCAAATCTGCAGAGCATTAGTCTGAGAATAGTCTGAACCAGCTTACAATACAGAAGGCATACATGCTAAATAGAAACAATAACTGCCTTAAAACTTCCACACATGTCCTTCTAACACAGAAAACCTACAGCACAATACAGGCCCTTCCCTACCTTAGAAGTTACTAGACTTACCTATAGCCCTCTATTTTACTAAGCTCCATGTACCTATCTAAGTCTCTTAAAAGATCCTATCGTATCCACCTTCACCAACATTGCTTTAGAATTATACACTCCAGTTAAAAAGGCTGAATACTACTACCCCTCAACCATCAGGCTCTTGAACAAGAAGATAACTTCACTTGCCCTATCAATAAACTGTCCCCACAATGGATGCAGATTGTGCAGGTTATTGCTTATCTATAATTATTATTACCTTTTTTTCCTTCTTTCTTTTTGTATTTGCAGTTTGTTGCTTTGTTATTTTACAATTTCTTTCAACTACTCCCTGCAGTAACTTGCCTTACTCTATCAGGTTAATTAAAGCAAACAGTTTCAATAATAACCTGTTTTTGACGAGTGATCAAGTCCCAATCATCTACAAGCCATGGTTTCAGTTCCTCTGGAATTTTGACCTTTACTTCGACCCTGTTCATGAATGTCTCCTCCTGTAGAAATCAAGAAAATAGCAAGTTAAGGATCCCTCTCAGACATAGATCTCAGTTGACCATATTACTGTACACTTTCACAATCACTGCATGTCAAAATGGATTTCTATAATCACCACCATTATTTATTACTACAATTAACAAGCAAACATTCCCAATCATACCCCAACAAAGCCCTGATCTGGCATGGACAGCCTCGCTCACCACAACTCTGAACTGATTTAACAACCTACAGACTCACTTTCAAAGACTCTTTACAACTTATGTTCTTGGTATTTTTAAAAATTTGCACAATGGCTGTTTGTCAGTCTTTATGATTACTTTTTTGTAAATTCTATTGTATTTCTTCATTTTACTATAAATGCTTGCAAGCAAATAAATCTCAATGAAGTATATGGTGACATACCTGTACTTTGATAATAAATTTTACTTTGACTTGACTACAGAAAGATACACAGTTATCAAGTACTATTTATGAGACTGAAGGAATGCTACAACTGTACAAAGATCTGGTTAGACACTACCTTTCATTATTTTATCCAATTATAGGTGATACCACATAAGGAAGGGGCACGGGGATCATCAGCAAAATGAATCTGGAAATGATGAAATTATGAAGCCTGATGATCATTCCTCCTTATACTTAGAGCTTAATATTCAAGGCTAATGAAGAAGTATATTTTTTACAAGGTCATGGTGGCAAACTAAAGATTTCTCTCCCAGAGCGCTATTGAGTTAGGGGAGTCAACGAAAAAATTCAAAACTAACAATTACCCAGCAAGGGATCATCTATTACCAGTCAGGGTGGTGTTACCTGGCTGATGCAGAGTATTAGATTTATGCCACACATACTGCTAAGATAAAAGCTATCCTTGCTGTACACTTTCCCTGTTTTTAGAGTTCTAATGTAAAAAAAAAAGAGCATGTGAAACACTTAGATTGATCAAAATCCCTGGTTGTAACCCTCATTATGTGAACAAAGGGTTGGGGGCTGAATACCTGGATGAGGGGGAGAAAATCACACCCCATCTTTCTCTTGCCCAAGTGCACCTGTTTTCAACTGTCTTTGGACAGTAATCTTGAGTCGAAAACATCTACAGTTATTCAGCTGAGCTGAGAGACTCAAATTGTGACATGGACTTCAGAGGACCGATTACTGCTGCAGTTGAGCTCAGCTGTCTTACAAGAGACAAAGATGAATGGAGAACTTCCAGCTCTACAAGAATTAGCATCTTGATATATCAGAAGCTCAATGTGACACAGCTCTTCAAGGGAGGGAACTGGAGCCAACTGACTGCAGAAATAACTAACATTAAAATGCAACACTTTGAATGTATGTGTGCAAGTCTTCAAATGTATAAACCTGTAACATATTTACTGTTGAAAATACAACATCTTACATATAGCACTCCCCAGGCAATACTGATACGCATCAGTATATATCTAGGTAACTGCATGAAAACAAAACGTACTACATACCCCATCCTGCCGGGCAAAATTGATATGTATTGTTTATTTATGCATCGAGGTAAACAACATAAGATTCCAAGATTTTGAGGTCAAATACTAGTAATGAGTTATACTTATACCAGCTTTAATTCTGGTGCTGCTACTGGATGTTTGGCACACATTAAGTCAGTATGTCACATTCCAATAAAGTACATACACTTTCCATTGTGGGGTCCACTCTTGCCCTTTTCTTCCTGGGTGGTTGTGGAGTTTCACTGGTGCCACTTCCATCACCAGCTGTGGGGGCTAAAGAACAAGTGAAACAGCATACTTACTGTTACCAAACAACATCATGTTCCAATTACCAAGAGAACCACCATTCCCTCTGAAGTTTACCACTACATATCTATACAGTTTGCAGGCATGACTGTCAAAGATGGAGGCCAAAACATCCTTTCTGTATTGCCTGGTTGGTTCCTTAAGGATGTAACAGCAGGGTGTGGTAATGAGGACAAGTTCTTATTAAATGCTCCCAATGACATGCGTCACAACTAGCCTCTGACAACTGAGTCCAGCTCCAGACCTTCATGTGTGGCTCAGCTACTAAACCTGGCAGAGACATTTCCACTGCCAGGAGGAGCAGCAAAGGTGGGTTACTGGCATCTTAAAATCAGTCGCTTCGGGCAGATGGGGTTCGTCAGCTCATCCAGGAAAAGGAAAACTCTGATCTCAAACCTCTGCTGCCTTGCAGCTATACCCACTCATCGGAAAGGTTTTGGGAGTAAATTCGGAGGTGGAGATTTTAAGTAAGTCCTAAGTTGAGTTCAACGCTGCCTGACAACTCCAATTACGCTGCTGGTACCAAACTATCTCAGTCTCTGGCGTTCCTTTGGATCCATCAGCTGCATGGAGGAGGGCTTGCTCTCCATATTGTACTGCCCAGGGCTTACGTATCTAGACAACTAGGACACAACATCCATGGTCCACTCTGACCGATGGACCTCACAATTGCCTGGTTAATACTGACACAGGGTTGCACAAGCTTCTTAGAAAAATAGTTAAATGTGTCAGGAAAACAGTGCCTATAAGTATATGCATACCTCTGCCGCACCGCTCAGGTGTGTTTCTGGGGTACAGGGGCTAGCGACCCTTGAGCCTGTTTTGTGTTCTATTGTTGAGCAGCAGTGAACCATCTGACTGGCCTATCAGAGTTCTCTTTGGGAACTAGTTGACTTGATCAGCATTTCTGATCTGGCTATTGTTCACCATTGCACTTAATAAAAAAAGAGGATACCTTCAATAAGTCCTGAATGCCCCTGATCAATCTGAGATGCCATTTGAGTAGTTGGAAGATTATTAATCAGATTGGAATGCAATATTTATTAGCTTGCTTCATTCTGTGAATCCTCCAAATTCTAAAATCAAACTATTCATTGGATATAAGAAAACTACAAGAGAGGGAATTGCCAGTCAATTCATATCTGTTGGCTCCAAGTCATATTTTCTCCCACAGCATCGTCTTTATCAGAACCAGCAAGTTCCTTGTTCATGCACACAGGTCTCACTCTCTTTCTAAGTTATTTGTGGGCTTTCATTATCTCTTCTGGTGGTCCTCAGGATCGCAACAACCAAGTGAAAATATTTCTCGCATTTGTTTTCCTGCATAATTCATACTCTGAACTCTATTGATCTACTCTCCAGTGTGTTTTTCCTTTTATCAATCCCATCACATCTTAAAAGCTGATAAAATTGGCCCTTCTGAAAGCTTTAAGAGAAATTTATCACTTCACTTTGCCACACATACATTGAAAATGGATCTACAGTTATAAACTTCAAAGCAAAGGAACATTGGTCAATGTATCATTCTAAATACAAGGCATCACTTATTAATAATGGGTCCTGTACCATTCCAATGACAAGAGCACCAATGTTATCTTTTCCATTAAGCAGCCGGTAAGGAAATGTTGAATGGATTAGGAATTTATCCCCTGGACTGTAGGAGAATGAAGGGAGATCTGATGGAGTTTTGAAATGAAAGAGAAAATTGGCAATTTGAGTTGGCTCCTTGTTTGTGTGGTTGTTTGCCAAGCCGAGGTGATGAAACATTTCTGATCTAACCTCCAAGCTCTACAAACATCTGATAGAGATATACAAAATTTTGTGAGGTATGGATAGGGTGAAGGGAAGGTTTGTTAACATTGCACGGTGGGGTTTGAACTAGAGTTGCAGGAGGATGGGAACCAGAGGACCAAAACAGTTAGTGGAGAGGTTGTGGAGACAGATGTTGCTAAGACCTCAAAGTTAGGTATCAAAAGTTTGAGCATGATGTGACTAGTGTACTGAGCTGCCAACATCTCAATGCAAGAAGTTTCATAGGAAAGGCGAATAATAGTGCTGAAGATGAAGTAGCTGGTTTACAAACAGAGGCAATGTGCAGTGAGGAGAGGCTGTTGATAGAGCAAAATTGCAATCAACAGGATGAATTGCAACGTAAAAGGCAGATAAATTCGAAAAGGGTGAATACAGGACTGAAGGCGTATTTGAATGCACGCAGTATATGGAATAAGGTAGATGAACTTGCAGCACAGTTGCAAGTTGGCAGGTAGATGTTGTAAGCTTCACTGAAACATGGCAGAAAGAAGATTACAGCAGGGAGCTTAATGTCCAAGGATACACATTGTATCAAAAGGACAGGTAGGAAGGCAGGGTGGGGGGCATTGTTCAGTTGGTAAAAAATGAAATCAAATCATTAGCATGAAGTGGCATAGGGTCAGAAGGTATTGAATCAATGGTGGTAGAGCTAAGGAACTGCAGGGGTAAAAAGACCCTGATGGGTGTGGTACATAGACCAAAACAGTAGAAAGAATGTGGCCTACAAATTACAACAGGAGATAGAAAATGCAGGCTAAAAGGGCAACGTTACAATAGTCAGGGGGAATTTCTAGAATGCCTATGAGATGGCTTTTTAGAGCAGTTCGTGGTTGTGGATTGGGTGTTGTGCAATGAATCAGAATTGATTCGAGACTTTAAGGTAAAAGAATTCTTAGGAGCAAGTGATCATAATATAATTCAATTCATGCTGAAATTTGAAAAGGAGAAGCTAAAGTCAGATGTATCAGTATTACAGTAGAGTAAAGGGAATTACAAAGGCCTGAGAGGGGAGTTGGTCAGAATTAATTGGAAAAGAACACTGGCAGGGATGATGGAAGAGCAGCAATGGCTGGAATTTCTGGAAGAAATTCAGAAGACATGATATATACATCACAAAAAGGAAGTGTTTTCTAAGGGAAAGATGATCACAATTGTGACTAACAAAGGAAATCAAGGCCAACATAAAAGCCAAAGAGAGGGCATATAATAGAGCAAAAATTAGTGGAAAGTTGAGAGGATTTGTAAGTTTTTAAAAACCAACAGAAGGAAACTAAAAAAGGCATTAAGAAAGTAAAGATGGAATATAAAAGCAAGCTAGTCAATAATATTAAAGAAGATACCAAAAGTTTCTTCAGAGACAAAGTGTAAAAGGGAGGCGAGAGAGGACCACTGGAAAATGATACAATGGGGGAATAAGGAAATGGCAGATGAACTGAATAAGTATCTTGCGTCTCTCTTCTCTGTGGAAGACACTAGCAGCATGGTGAAAGTTTCAGGTATCAAGGGGAATGAAGTGTGTGAAGTTACCATAACTGGAGAGAGGGTTCTTGGGAAACTGTACAGGCTGGAGGTAGATGAGTAACGGGACCAGATGGTGTACAACCCAGGGTTCTGATAGAGGTGACAGGGGAGATCGCGAAGGCATCAGTAATGACCTTTCAAGGATCACTAGATTCTGGAATGGTTCCAGAAGACTGGAAAATTGCTGATATCACTCCACTTTTCAAGAAGGGACAGAGGCAGAAGAAAGGAAACTATAGGCCAGTTACAAACAAGAGAAAATGTGCAGATGCTGGAAATCCGAGCGACACACACAAAATGCTGGAGGAACTCGGCAGGCCAGGCAGCATCTATGGAAAAAAGCACAGTCGACATTTTGGGTCGAAGTTAGTCTGATTCAGTGGTTGGGAAGATATTGGAGTTGATTACTAGGGATAGAGTACCTGGAGGCACATGATAAAATATGCTGTAGTCAGCATGGTTAACTCAAGGGAAAATCTTGCCTCGCTGGAATTCTTTGAAGAAATAACAAGCAGGATAGACAAAGGAGACTCCGTTAATGTTGTGTGCTTGGATTTTCAGAAAACCTTTGACTAGGTGCCACGCATGAGGCTGCTTAATGTGCTACGAGCCCATGGTAAGCTTCTAGCACGAATAAATTAGTGGTGTTCCATAAGGGTCTGTGTTGGGATGAATTCTTTTTACGTTATATGTCAATGATTTGAATTATGGAATTGATGGCTTAGTTGCAAATTTTCCAGACAATACGAAGATAGGTGGACGGGCAGGTAGTTTTGAAGAAGTGCGAGCCTACACAAGATTAGGAGAATGAAATTAATTAGCAGATTAGGAAAGAAATGAAAGGGCCGACTATTTTCTAAATGGAGAGAAAATACAAAAAAACTGAGGCTCAAAGGGCCTCTTGGTTTTGTTGTGCAGGATTCCCCAAAAGTTAATTTGCAGGTTGAGTCTGTGGTGAGGAAGGCAAATGCTATGATAGCGTTCATTTCAAGAGGTCTAGAATATAAAAGGATGTCATGTTGAAACTTTATAAAGCACTGATGAGGCCTCAGTTGGGAGTATTGTCAGCAGGTTTGGGCCCTTGTGTTAGAAAAGATGTGCTGAAACTGGAGAGGGTTTAAAGGAGGTTCACAAAAATGATTCCAGGATTGAATGGCTTATTCTATGAAGAGCACCTGATGGTTCTGGGCCTGTATTCACCAGAATTCAAAAGAATGAGAGGTGACTCATTGAAACCTATCGAATGGTGAAAGGCTTTGATAGAATGGACGCGGAGAGGATGTGTCCTACAGTGGGAGAGTCGAAGGTCACAGGACACAGCCTCAGAATAGAGGGGCATCCTTTTAGAATTGAGATGAGAAGGAATTTCTTTAGCCAGAGTGGTGAATCTGTGGAATTCTTCGTGACAGGCAGCTGTGGAGGCCAAATCTTTATGTATATTTGAGGCAAAGGTTGACAGATTCTTGAGTGGTCAGGGCGTGAAGGGATACGGAGAGAAGGCAGGGGATTGGGACTGAGAAGGAAAATGGATCAGCCATGATGAAATGACAGAGCAGTCTCAATGGGCCAAATGGCCTAATTCTGCTCCTATATCTTGTGGTCTTGTGCGCTATGTTGGTACCAGAAGCGTCGCGACACTTTGCCGGCTGCTCCTAGAACATCCTCGGACTACATTGATGCAAACGATGCATTTCACAGTTTGTTTTGATGTTTCAATATACATGTGACAAATTCTGCTCCCATTTCTTATGGTCTTAAATTCAGCAGGATCCCCCCCCGCCCCCAACTGAGGTAGGGTGAGACCAAAACTTGGGGTCATAGGTTAAGGTCATAGTACATGGCGGTTGGAGAAGATGGCGGCGTGACACAGCTCGCAGCGGCCACTCCGGTGGTGATGTCTGTTATTTGTCAAGTAGGGTGCCGTGCACAATCCTGATTTGATGGAGACAGACGTGAGAGCACGGAGGAATTTCTGGTGAAACTTCTGAAATGCCTGCTTCGCTGCTGCTGCTACTGTGTGATCCAGAATCTCCGGAGGGGAAGGCCCCGAGTCCTCAGCTTTGCTTGTTACTCGGCGGCTGGGGCAGGGTCGAAGCGCTCGGCAGAGGATGGTGCTCAGTGTTGGAGGCTCGAAGCTTTCAGACGGACTTAGAGCCTGCTGCGGTTGGGTGCTTCCAATGGTGCGGCATCGGCAAGTTGGCGGCGCTTGGAGGTTCATGGCAGGGAGAGTTCCTCCCTTCTACCGCCTGCGTGAGATGATGAGGCTTTCGGAACTTAAGACTTTTTTTTTACCATGCCCATGGTCTGCTCTTTATCAAATTATGGTATTGCTTTACACTGTTGTAACTATTGTTATAATTATGTGGTTTTGTCAGTTTTAGTCTTGGTTTGTCCTGTTTTTTTTCGTGATATCATTCTGGAGGAACATTGTATCATTTTTTAATGCATGCATTTCTAAATGACAATAAATGAGGACTGAGTGTCTTCATAATCCAATCTAAAAATGAAATATTTAAGGGGAATCTGAAGTGGAACTTCTTTACTCAGAGGGTGGTATGAGTCTGGAATGAGCTGCAAAAAGAAGTGTTGATGTGAGTTCAACTTCAACATTTAAGGAAGTTTGAATAAGTACATGGATGGGTGGGTTATGGAAGTCCAGGTGCAGGTCAGTGGGACTGGGCAGATTAATAGTTTGGCATGGACTAGATGAGCTAAACGGCCTGTTTCTGTATTGTAGTGTCCTATGACTCTGGCGCTGACAACAACATGAATAATAACAGATAATGTTCTGTGCTGTAGTGCTCTATTCCTTTAATTACTAATCAGTTAAATGACATATCTCTTACCACTTTACAATCTGTTCACAAGAATTCTAGTTGCATTGTTGTTTCATTTAAGAGATCAAACATTGTTAAGGATCAAAAAGCTATTCAAATTAGTTCCAGAAGATCTATTACATCCATACAGAAAGCGAGACAGTAGCTTCATTTTAGCATTATGTTAAGAGTGACAGCCTCAAGATTTTATTACTCGGGTCTAAATGCAGCTTAATACCAGCTGACAGGAATAAGAATGTATGTCAAGATATGAATTTAAATTAGGAGTTTAAGCAAGCCTACCTTTCTGTTTATTCTTCTTGGTTTTTCTGAAAAAGAACATTTTATTAACTGTATGACAAACATGCAGTTATATGCAACTTGAATCAGATGACTGAAGAAAGTTTTCCAATTGTAAACCAATAAACAGATTCTACTACATCAACGTTAGAGATGCACTTGCACTATTTTCTGGGAATTAGTACAAGATCAATAATTTAATTTTTCATTGCAATGGACATATTATCCATGCAAGTAACAGTGCTTCAAAATTTGAGATTAAAGATTGTCTAATGTCATTTCCAGTGCTTGAGTGTAAAGGAGAACAAAATAATTGTTACCCTGGATCTGATGCAGCACAAAAACATTATAAGACAGAGAATACAATAACAAAAAAAATACAAATACCTTATACACAGTACATAGATTGAATGTATGCCCATAAACTGATGCTAGACACAGGAGTGTCTGTGCTTAAATTGACTGACAGAAAATGATTAAAATAACTGCCTGAGCCAGTCAATTAACTTATTTTCTGATGGTTAGGGATACAAGTAGACTATATCACTGCTTCAATAGATATTTCTCTTTCTCATTTCTCAAGTAACATTCCATTGGCACTGGCACTGAACAGACTGCCAGAGCAAACATTCACTTGGGAAATATTCCCATTAGCAAGTTCTCATTGATCAACGTGTAATCAGAAAATAAATCTATCCATTCAGCCTGCTTGAATCAATGCAAAATGCTTTAATTACATTTACAGCACTTTCCCTGCATGGATTAATATTCCTTTCAGCACTTCAGTTTTATTAAATTTGTTGCCAATCTAACATTTCCACTAATTTCTGATTTCTTACACCCCCCCCCCCAAAAACAACCCAGGTAATCTACTATAATTTAAAGTTACAGGGTTAACAATACTTGTAACCATGACTGAATTGTTCAACCATCCCTACTAGATTGACTGATGGAATACACTAGATTGACTGACGGAATGTGTGGACAATCTGTGTACAAATGTTGCCCCTGTTAGGGTGAGGGACAGAGGATGCTGACGGGGCCGTGGCAAATGTTTAATTTCTTTACCACTAATTTATATTTAATGTTTTCAAACAGAAACACAAAGATTATTGCAAGAATCACTAGGCAATACTTAAATCCGAGCAACACGCACGAAATGCTAGAGGAACTCAGCAGGCCAGGCAACATCAGTGGAAAAGAGATTTCTGAAAGGTCTCGGCCTGAAACGTTGACTGCTTACTCTTTTTCATAGATGCTGCCTGACCTGCTGAGTTCCTCCAACATCTTGTGAATGTTGCTTGGATTTCCAGCATCTGCAGATTTTGTCATGTTAATATTTAAATCTGTATGTTTTCCAAGATTAGCCTCTAAAGTAACTGTCAAAGAAACAACGAGGACATCTGTCACCTCTTTCTTTCTAAGGATTCTTTCTAAGGATCTATTTCAACACAAAATAAACACTGATGTTCTGCAGTGAGAGGTCAGCTTGCCATCAGTAAGAATAAAGTGAGTTATTTATCTTCAACAATAGTGGTAGGAAAACAAAAAAATGGGTATTGGAACTAACCCTTACCATAACAGAATACGTCAACAACTGTCACACAGTTGTAAATGAGGTCAGCCCTCATTGAAGGATCAGAGGTGAAGAGTCTCAACAGCTTTAAGTTCCTCGGTGTTATTTTTTCAAGAGGACCTGTCCTGGGCCAACACACAAGAGCAACTACAAAGAAGGCACAGCAGTGCCCCTACTTCCAAAAGAATTCGCAAAGATTCAGCATGACATCTACATCTAGTGAGCAGGAAAAAGGCAGACATTTCAGGAGGTACTGAAGTGGACACTGTCATCATTGGGAAAAAAACGCGTGAGACAGAAAACTGCGGAGCTTTCAGTGTGTTCGTTTTTATTTCTGATTTTCAATGTCTGCATCTTTATTGATTTTGATGTAATTGTGCATCTTCTTTTATTAATTACTATGGGTACCTACAAAAAGAATAGCCTGATAGCCTTAATACATCAGCTGCTCAAGTCAATTTTTAAAACATATGCAAAATTTAGAGTCAACAATCAGAATTTTAAAATCCTACATTAAGCAATGGCTACAGCACTGCTAACACAGTCAATATTTAAATTACTATGCTGACTCAAGTCCTCAGTTGCAGAATTTGTGCACTCAATTCAAAAAGTCCATGTTCATGTCTTACATGAACTTTCACCTTCTCTGCTTTATTTTAAAATATTAGTATTTCCTTCTAAGACTTTCTTCCTCGTCTATTTAGGTTCAATGGCTTCCAACCCCCAAAGGGATGGTGAATTCTACATTTTAATTATCAATGCTAAAAACTGTCTCCTGAAATACTTGATAGATTTTAGTATCTTATATCTGTAGATCCAAGTCACCTACATTTCAACATTCTTTTGTTGCATGGTGGAAGCCTTCTTGGCTGGTGCAGCGCCCCTCATCTTGCCCTCTGCCCATTGCTCTCTGTAACAGAATGTTTAAAAAACTTTACATGAGAAATGAAACAGTTAAACATTAACAGTTAAGATATTTACTAATTTGTAGTACAATAACTATTCCACATCCACTTATCATTATCTTCAGTTTTATTATAAATCCTTACCTTCATGTTTAAATTTATAAATTTATTTATTTTGAGATACAGCACAGAACAGGCTCTTGCAGCCCAATAAGCCGCGCTCCCAACTAACCACCAATTCAACCTTAGTGTAATCACAGGACGATTTACAATGATCAACTAAACAACTAACTAGTATGTTTTTAGAGTATGGGAGGAACCCGATAGAAACCCACATGGGTCACGGAGCAGTGTACAAACAGTTTACAAATGGCATCAGATTTGGACTCTGAACTCTGAAGCCCTGAGCTGTAATAGCATTGCGCTAACTACTACACTACCTTGGGGTCCAAATGCACCTTTGAAATGCCATCATATCATCCGCACAAGTGAAAGTTCCTCAGACAATACGTCAGCGGAGTACAAAAGCTTTTCCCGGACTCCTGACCAACATGTAACCCTAAACTATCATACTGCATTAATACAAGTGCTGCAGCAGTCACTGTGCATTGCAAAGAATACATCAACCTTCAGATACTCGATTTTGTGAAAGACACTGAATGCATATAAATTTGTCTTCTGCTTTGCACCAAGTTATAATTGTGTTCTTTGCTTAATTCTAAGTTTCAAAGCACGAAATAAAGGACTGAAGCATCCATACATACAATTTGGCACTGACCACCAAACATACATTTGCTCTAAGTTTATTATATGCTTCTGATTTTCCCATCATTCATTCGTTATGTCATACAACATGGGCGGGCGATCACCGTCTGGACCATGATTGTGTTTGGCAATTTTTTTTTCTACAGAAATGGTTTGCTATTGCCTTCTTTTGGGCAGAGTCTTTACAAGATGGGTGACTCGTGGACAAAAATTAACCATCAAAGATTCATCATTATCATTATGTGCCGTGTCAAATGATGACACATGGTCTCATGACCGTGATTGTTCTCGGCAAATTTTCTGCAGAAGTGGTTTGCCATTGCAGCGTTCTGGGCAGCGACTTTACAAGATGGGTGACCCCTACCACTATCAATACTCTTCAGGGTTTATCAGCCTGGCATTGGGGTTGCATAGTCAGGACCTGTGATATGTACCAGCTGCTCATACAACCATCCACCAGCTGCCTCTATTGCTTCATGTGACCCTGATCAAGGAGCTATGCAGATTCTATACCTTGCCCAAGGGTAGCCTGCAGCCTAGCAGACGGAAGGAGTGCCTACACCTCCTTTGGTAGAGCCGCATTTCCACCCCATCACCCAACTCCCTCAATTTTTATCACTCACCTGCATGTTAGAGGCCTTTCAGTCACAAATTGACCTTTCATTCCTGGAAAACTGGAACCCCTAAGGGAAACCCATGTTCTTGCAGGGAATAAGATACAGATCCCACACAAACAACACCAAAAACCAGAACTGAACCCATATCCAGAACAGAATCAGCAGTTCTACTAGCACATCATTGTGCCACCCATCCCCTGTAATTAGCCCTGCTTTACTCTCAGACTGTTCAGTCTTTGATCCAGACATAGAAAGGCATAAAGATTAGTTAGGTTTTCTAACATTTCATGCATCTCTGTTCCAAAAAAAAACAGAGTTGCATGAAGTATTAGAAGACCTACCTATAACTTTTAGAGTAATACTTCCTTAAGTGCCTGAAGGCATTTACAACATGAGAGCCTGTAGAAAAATTGATCTTCACCCAATCAGCCTGAAGAGAGCTGGCTTTATCTTAAGAAAGCTGCAAGTCCCTTGGTCGGTAGTTTCCTTTCCCCTTTTAGTTATTTTGTTTCAATACTCACTGATTAGCCTTTTGTAGTTCTTTCTGCTTTTGCAGGTTTGTGTCCACATACTTCAGCACTCTGCTTTCTGGAACCCATTCATCCCAACTAAAAATTCGAGAGAAAAAGTCATGAGACAAGACGAAATCAAAGTAACAGAAAATATTCACAACTGAAGAATACAAATTTTTTTAAGTGAACCAAACAGTCAAAAGAAGAATAGAATGCATTAGTTTATGCTTAAACAACTAAAGGAAATCACACGTAAAATCTTCTGACACCTTGCTAAAAAGAGAGCAAAGAATTTTAAATAATCAGCAACTTTCTGTGGGCTGTACATAGAATGATTTATTGCAAGTCACACTTAAACTAAGCCAATCTAACCACTAATTGGCCTATTCTTCATCATTCTAGGTTTAACAGACCCAATAAATATATTCAAGAGTATCGAAAGATTTGATCAAGTGAATGGGGCACAGTCTATGGCTGAAGAACATCAATTTATGGCCGGAGCAGGAGGGGATAAGCCATCAACTCAAAACAAATACTAATTCACGCTTTGCGCACTCTGCCTAACGAGTCAAGTGCTTCCATCAGATACTTGAAAGACTGCCTTTATTTGTCAATTACACTGTGAAATACGCAATTTTGCCTCAAAGACCAACACATTGAGGATTGTGCTAGGGGCAGCCTGCAAGTGTCACCACACTTCTGGCATCAATATAGCATGGCCACTAAACCTAACCACATGTCCTTGAAATATGGAAGGAAACTGAAGCAACCAGAGAAAATCCATGGAGTCACAGGGAGAACGCAGATTGAATGATACTTTTGAAACAAGTGCATATATTTTTTTTTAAACTGAGCATATGATGAAACACAGAATTGTCCTAAAAAGTCAATGTCTCTCAACATACATACAAAGTAGCTCCATATTTTCAGATTTACACCTACTTATTAATAGTAATACTGTTCAAATCAAGCCATAAAATCTAAACTTAACCCAACAGATAGTCATTAACCCAAAAATTTAGGTTAACGCAAGCTCATTTCTCACACGTTAATTCACAAGCTCTGTTCTGTCAGGCTAATTCAGCTCCCTGATGACGTTAGCACTTCATATCACAGATAGCAGCAATCTTGCTAGTTAACAGACCATTAGTCATATTAGACTGAGCATGTCAGTAGACCATCTGATCACAAGGAGCCTGGCTTCACAGGCTACACACAAGCACAAGAACAGGAGGCAAACCTCCATCATTTTGCTCCTGAATTCAGGAACCAGGTTGAACACCCTCCCTATTCACCCACTATGCTTAAACCTGCACATACATACCAGTGGATGAAACAAGAATATTTTGTGGGTGGAGCTAAATATGGCACCAGTAGGCAACTTCTCCCTGCTCATCAGCGAAGCAATTACATTCTTTCTATTCTAATGTCTCTACTTTCCTTTTCAGGGTGGTTGGGGTTTTATCAGGATCTTTGATCCACAGTGACACTCAGTTCTGCATGACAGCGTGTTCCCAATCTTAGAGCTTGCCAATGGGCTGCGTTCGGTATGTCCAAGTTTGGTCTGAAGTTAGTTTTTGATGTACTGCAAACCATGGTCTCCTTTTGAGGTTTTGGTGTTGCTGGCATGGTGGGTGGATGGAGTGCTGATGCTTTACGCTAGAATAAGTGGGGGGGGGGAGAGGAGGGTTGATACTGCTTGTGCTTGGGAGGGAGGCAGGGGGCTTTGGGGTTCTCACTATTTTTTTCTGTCATTCATTCTTTGGGGTTTTTTCCTCCTGTTTCAAGGATGTCTGTGGATAGTAAGAATTTCAGGTTGCACGTTGTATACATTCTCTGATATTAAATGCAACTATTAAACTATTGAGTATTATTTCTGACCCAAGTGTTACTGCACGGTCGGGAATCTTTCAGAGGGAAGGCCTCAAAATCCCCGGCTTTGCCTGCTGTTGGCGACCGAGATGGAGGTCGAATCATTCGGATAGAGATGGCGCTCAGTACTCGGTGTCATAGAGCTGATCAGAGCTCGAAGTTTTCGGATGACTCAGAGTCGGACCGTGGTCGGTTATGACAGGAAGAGTTTTTCTTCCTTCTCCCGCCTGCGTGAGATGTGGGACATTTGAGAAACTTTGAACTTTTACTGCGCTCATGGACTTCTTCATCAAGTTATGGTATTGTTGCACTGTTGTAACTATATGTTATAATTATGTGGTTTTGTTAGTTTTTTTCCAGTCTTGGTCTGTCCTGCGTTTTGTGATATCACACCGGAGGAAATACTGTATCATTTCTTAATGCATGCATTACTAAATGACAATAAAAGAGGACTGTGTGTCTTCATAATCTAAAAAAAAACTGTCTACAGTATGAAGAAAATTTAATACATATTACTATTCATTATTCAAAAGTTTACTATTTACTTTTATTAGAAATTTTTCATCACTCCTGTCTGAATATCTATAAATATGCATTTTCTTTAAAAATTGCCTTTATTGGGATTTTTGTAATTCAAAACACCACAAAAATTAAATAATTCACATAAAAATATCATTGTTTCAGTTTTCAGTAAAAATACTAACTTATCTTTAGAATACCTGCAATCTTGAAGATACCACATATCTAAGCTGTTTGAATAGGTAAAATAATATAGTTACAATTATGGCATTCTCTCATTAACCTGTAAATGTACACAGTGCATTAAAATGAGCACTTCAAGACAAAAAACAAACAGAATGTATTTTTTTATTGTTGAAAGGAGCATTATTCCCCCCAATAAGTAGTACAGAACTATATTCAGAAATTCAGAAAACTGCCCACCATGTTTCACCAGTGCCAGGTTGTTTTATTGAGAGGAATGTAGAATGTCAAATTACTTTTTAACCTGACGACCTGCAGATCACATAGACATCAAGTTCATGAAAATTATTCCAGGACTGAATGGCTTATCATATGAAGAACGCTTGATGGCTCTGGGCCTGCATTCACTAGAATTCAGAAGAATGAGGGGAGACCTCATTGAAACCTATTGAATGGGGAAAGGCCTTGACAGAGTGGACATGGGGAAGATGTTTCCTATGGTGGGACAGTCCAAGACCAGAGGACATAGCCTCAGGACAGGGTGTCCTTTTAGAACGGAGATGAGGAACTTCTCTAGCTGGAGAGTGCTGAATCTGCGGAATTCTTTGCCACAGGCAGCTGTGGCAGTCAAACCGTTATGCATATTTAGAATTAGAATTTTATTTCTTACATTCACCTCACAACATGAGGAAGTAAAAATCTTTGTTGCTTCTCCATCATTATGTACAAGCAATAAGGGAGGGAAATGTGGGAGAATATTGCCCAATCACTAAGACTGTATACGTAATAGTTTTGTATACGTGTACAGTCAGATACAATGTTACAGTTAGATATGCAATCAGATCAATGTGTATTGATCAATCTGAATGCCTGGTGAAAGAAGCTGTCCTGTAGCCTGTTGGTTCTGCCGTTAATGCTGTGGTACCATTTACCCAGACAGAAACAGCTGAAACAGTTTGTGGTTGTGGTGGCTGGAGTCCTTGGTGATCCCCTGGGCCATTTTTACACACTTGCTGCTGTAAATGTCCTGAATAGAGGAATGTTCTTATCTACAGATGCGCTGGGCTATCCGCACCACTCTCTGCAGTGCCCTGCGATTAAGAGGTCGATAGATACTTAATTGGTCAGGGCATGAAGGAATACGGGAAGAAGGCAAAATACAGAAGACTGGGGCTGAGAGGAAAATTGGATCAGTCATGATGAAATGGTGGAGCAGACTCGATAGGCCAAATGGCCTAATTCTGCTCCTATATCTTATGGTCTTATGAGTGCCAAAATGTACCCCAGCCTCAACTAATTTTTCAGCAACATAGGAACAGGGGCAGATCATTCAATCCTTCAAGCCTGTCCCACAATTGATCTGTGACCCAACACCACGCAGCTGTCTTCTCCCCTCATGGCGTAAGTCATTATCAAATTGAAAATTAACTGCCATCATTCTGCTTTCCCAATGTCTCATTATGTAATTGCCAAAAGCAAAGAATTCCAAACAAATGTAGATTAGCTTTGTCACAAGTACATCAAAACATACAGTGAAATGCATCGTTGTGTCAAATTAAATTAGCAAGTGTGCCCACAACTTGCTAACCCTAACCTGTATGTCTTTGGAATATAGCAGGAATCCAGAGCACCCAGAAGAAATCCATGTGGTCGCGGGGAAAGCATACAAACTCGTTACAGACAGTGGTGGAAATCAAATCCCGATTTGTCTGTAAGGAGTTTGTATATTGATTCTCCACTGTAGTCCTCAAGTCACCAATATATTCCTAACCAAACAGCCAATACAAACATACCTTACAGCTCTTTACATCTCCTACTGATCATTCACCATCAGAACAAAGATAAATGGAACCAAAGACTGCCCTTTAACCTGTCACATTGGATGCACAAGAGCTTACATGTCTACTTGTGCTTCATTGTTCAACCAGACAATACCCTACTGGTGCTTTGGTCAAGTTCAAGATAAAGAAAGGAACACATTTACAGTAAGAGATTGAATATAACCTGTAGTAAACTGCAGAGATAAGAAAATGGTATAGCTTGCAAACTCCACAGAACTGAAAATAAACTCTTAACTTTTTGGAAGCCATTCCAGAAGTTCTTGCATGAAATATGGACTTCAAAGTACAAAGTCCAAAGTAAAATTTATTACCAGAGTATATACATGTCACCACATACAACCCTGAGATTCTTTTCCCTGCGGGCATACTTAGCAAATCTATAGAACAGTAACTACAAACAGAATCAATGAACAACGAACTGTGCAAAAGCGAACATAAATAAATAGCAATAAATAACAAGTACGAAATAAGATAATGAGTACAAAAGATAAAGAGCTTTCAGATTGGTATGCAGAAAGGTTGGTTTAGAAGCAAAGTAATAGTAATAAATGAACCTCTTTCAGCCTAGAACCTTTCACTGGAGAGAATTCTTAGGGATAGAATACATGAACATTTGAAAAACCATGGCCTAACTAAGGGGAGCCAACACAGGTTTGAACGGGGCAAGTCTTGCCTTACTAACATGACTGAGTTTTTCCAATGAGGTGATGAGTGCGATTGATGAAGGTAGAGCTGTGGATATTGTCTACATGGATTTTATTAAGGTGTTTGACAAGGTCCCTCATGGGTGGTTCATCCAGAAGATTAAGGTGCATGGGATCCATGGTGCATTGGCCTTTTGGATTCTGACCGGGCTTGCCCACAGAAGACAAGAGGGTGGCGGTCAACGGGGCATAATCTAAATGGATTTGTGTGTTCTTTTGAGAAGAAAAAGAATTTCAGGATATATATTGTATACATTTGAGACATTAAATGTACCTATTAAAATTGAAACCACAGGGACCTGTACTAGAACTTCTGTTGCTGTGATGTATATAAACAGCCTGGATGAAATTGTAGATTGGTGGGTTAGTAAGTTTGCACATGACATGAAAATTGGAGGTATCGTGGATAGCATATGAGACTGCCAAAGAATACAGCGGGATATAGAGCAGCTACAGATATAGAAGAGATGATAATTGGAGTTTAACCCAGCCAAATATGAAGTGTTGCACCTTGGTAGGTCAAATGTAAAGAGATAGTACACTGTTAAGGGCAAGACCCTTAAGTGTTGATGAGCAGAGGGATCTTGCGGTCCACGTTCATACACAGTTTGATAGAGTGGTTAAGGCAACTTATAGCATGTTTGCCTTTATTAGTGAAGGCATTGAGTTCAAAAGGCATGAAGTTATGTTGCAGCTTCACAAAACTCTAGTTAGGCCATGTCTGGAGTAATGTATACAGTTATGGTTGCTCCAATATAGAAAGAATGTCAAGGTTTAGGAGAGGCTGCAGAAGAGGTTTACCAGGATGTTGCCTGGATTAGAGGGTATGCGCTATTACAAGAAGTTGAACAAACTTGGGTTGTTTTCTCTGGAGCAGCAGAGACTGAGAGGAGATCTGAGATTATGAAAGGCATAGATAGAGTAGACAGAGTAGTGCGGAGACGGAGGCGGAGTTAAGATGGTGATAAACCGCGATTCCTTTGCTTGCATCTTCGGAAACAGCTCTATTTTCATTTTAAATATTTTTATCTTTCCCTTTCAGGGTTCTTTAAGAGCCTGACCTGGAGTTAAACGCTGAGATTGGTTCTTTGCGGGAATGGAACCTGTTCTCGGGGTTTCAGGACTGGCTGTTGTTCGTCACGCCAAGGGTTTGGCCTGAGAGCCCAGCTCGTATTTGGAAGCCTAAGATCTCAGGGCTCTGGAGACAGGCAGATCAAGGGTTGGTGTCATGGCAGGAGACCCGTGTGTCATCGCAGGAGACCCATGTGTCATCAGGGGAGTCGGGAAATCGTCCATTGTGTGCCCGAAGAGCCCAGATCTTTGCGATCTTCAGGCACAGAGCTCAAAAAAAGCAATGTAATGGACTTTTAAAATCGTAAACCAGCGAGTTGTTTGTTATGTCTCCCTGCTTGCTGGGAAAATGGAGACACCTCCCTCTCCCTTATTAGGGAGAGAAAGAACCTGTGGCATGTCAAATGCTGGTGTAAAACGTGAAGTCTTTGGGGTAACTGCAAGTCTGTATCTTTAATATTGCTTTGCTCATGCTTGAGTGCAATGCTTCCTTTTTTTTGCCGGTGGGGGGCAGGGGGATTGTTGCTCGCTGCTGTTTATGTGCGGGAG
The DNA here is from genome assembly GCF_030028105.1 of Mobula birostris. Classification (NCBI taxonomy): domain Eukaryota; kingdom Metazoa; phylum Chordata; class Chondrichthyes; order Myliobatiformes; family Myliobatidae; genus Mobula; species Mobula birostris. The sequence continues at coordinate 4,523,946 of NC_092383.1, read as the reverse complement.
GGGGGAGCTGGGGGGGGGAATTTGGGGTTCTCACATTTAGCTGTTGTTCATTCTTTGGAGCACTTCTCTGTTTTCGTGGATGTTTGTGAAGAAAAAGCATTTCAGGATGTATACTGTATACATTTTTCTGACATTAAATTGGACCTTTGAACCTTTGACAGATAATACCTTTTTCCCAGGTTTTTAAACATCTAATACCAGAGGGCATACGTTTAAGGTCAGAAGGGGTAATTTTAAAGGAGATGTGAGGAGAAGTTTTTTTTGAAAAAAAACAAGAGTGGTGGGTGCCCATGGTGGTGATAGAGGCAGGTTAAATAGGTACATGATGTGAGGAAAAGGAAGAATATGGACGTTGTGTAGGCATAAGGGATTAGTCTAGTTGACCAATTGATTACTAATTTAATTGGCTCAACACAACACTGTGAGCTGAAGGGCCTGTTTCTGAGCTGAACTGTTCTATGTTTGACTAATGGGGTGCCACGCAGATCAATACTAGGCCCTCAGTTCTTGCTAACTGATATAATTGACATAGATGAATGTATAACGCATTTCCGTTTGCGATGATAAATGCTGGCTCAGAAAACTGGGAGGTGAGAGGGGTGATGAAAAACCTGAGTAGGCAAATATGCTGAGTGGAGCATAATGTGCAGAAATATATCCACTCTTAAGGAGAAAAGCCTTTTATAAATGACAAGCTAGTAATAAATGCAGGCATACAGAGAAATCAATGACTACTTTAATAAAATGCAAAAAATAGGTACAGCAAGTGATTACAAAGGAAAAGAGCACATTGGCCTTTACCGTGAAGGAGAATGAACTACAAATTAAGAAAGCCTTGCTGAAATTGCAGAGCTCATGGAGGCACATCAACAGTATTATATGCAGTTTTAGCTTCTGTACGCAGATACTTGCCTTAGAGCCAATGCAACACATATTCTCTAAAATTGATTCCAGGGATGACAGGGGTCGCCCTACTAAGGAGAGATGAAGGGAAATTGCCCTACATTTACTGGTGCTTCACATTACTGCGGGTCCATCCAACTGAGGCTTGTGAAACCGAGAAGAATCAAGATTTCCTCTAGCTGGAAAGGTTAAAATGCGGGAGTTTATTCAGCACCATAGCCACTATAGTGGCAGGAGGTGAAATTGTCAATTTTTAAAAAAAAATTTTTATCCCCAATACCGTAGATGCTCCGGGCACATACAAACCAGAGGCTGCTGGCCACTTTGAACCAAATGGATTGAAGAGTTTTGAGAGTGAAGCAAAAAAGTTGAAAGCGATAGGTGTTAATCACAATCTGAAGGAGTTGCAATTCTACTCCTATTTTATGAATACTAAATATTTTTACAACATTCTAAACCAATGCTTAACATTAAAAAAGCAAAATGTGAACTCTTTACTTTTTTATTTAGAATAAATCTTCAAAATTCACGTGCAGCAGTTGAATTAAGAAAGCTGCTTGCTGCCATTTCCTTGTGCAGCTGCAGAGCTGAGAAGTCCAATCAATGGAAGAAAAATAAAGGAATTGGGTCAGCCCAAAAGATTCTGCACACCAAGCCAGAGGCTCATTTTCATTCCACAGCTAATATATCCATTCCCCAATTTACAAGATGGACATGCTGTTGAAAATTATTGCCATCAGCAGGATTATACAAACTAAGATTGAATGAAATGTATTTTGTGGTAGTTTAGTAAAACCTATTCCTATAGCCAGAGAGGAATGTGAAAAATAGATTTGTAAATAAAGGCACATACCCCAGAGTCAATGTGCTGTAGAGCAAGTTTGTAAATAGAGGAATACCTATCAAAGGTAGAAATATTATTTCTCGTGGGCGGTATGACTAGGCTATGTTATGATGAAACAATAAATCAAAGGTTAATTTGCCGAATCTGTCCCATAACTAATTGGCAATAAGGAATCTTCCAAAACTGCATTTGTGTCTACCAAATTTCAGATCTCTTCCATGGATTAAGTTAGAACAAAAGTCCCAACCATTCTGATGTTATACTTTCACCTATCCAATCTCCATAGCACAGTTTCACTGGATTTCTCCAGTGAAATCTGAACCAATATGCACCAATTATTAATAATTGATCAGTAATTATTGATCCTGCCCTGCCCGGAAAATGACATTTGTCAGGCAGTATTTACTGTATCTTAGTGACAATGAAATGATATTTAGGGAACTGTCTCATGAGATGGTGATTTCTGTATTCAGTGTGAAGTGCAAAATAAATCATCACTGGAATCTTTCACATTAATGCAAATTAGTGTGACTATCCATCTTACAAACAATTGCTGTTCTTAAATACAGTTGCAAGTGGAGATGGTGTATAGAACCCCTTCCTCAGAGTGAAGCAATTAAAAACAGTAATGTAACACTAACCATCCAGTGAAAAGATGTATGATCAGTTGCTACTGGCAATCCACCACATTCACCCCAGTGCTACACTCTGCAAAATCCAGATTACAAAAGTACAATACGTTCTAGATGGAGGTGCCCAAGAAAAGCCAACACAAATTGCGCTGATATAGATATGATAACATTCTCTTTATGTGTCCCAAGGGGAAAGTTCCAGCATATGTTCCATGATTCAGAAATAACATCTCCCTTATTTCGTAGATGGTTTTCCAATTAGATCATTCACCAAAACAGGAGGAGAGTGATAGATACTATTACTGCTACCACGATGATATTTATAGATCAAAAAGGTACCAGAAAGTTCGATGTTTAGAAAGGTACCATGGACATGATAAATTAAACTGCATGGCTAACATTCCTGGCCATCAAATCAACCTACAGTACCTCATCCCTCATTACATTTCACTGTAAATTAAATCCCATCAATAGTGCTGTTTCTATAAGCTGATGCATTACCTCCAAAATTCTAGCTACTTGCTCCAAGTGTTTATTACACTGATTTCCATTTACCTCTCCTGTTAGCAAGCAAGTGGCGGCTGTGAAAGGAAGGACTGAAAAACCAAAAGACCAACCTAAACACAGCCACTACTTACACAGGTACACACTGCACCAGAATGTATGGACCCCAGATGGGCTTCTACAACCACCTCAGGACCTACCAATATATATATATGCATGCATCCGTTAGTCTCGTGAGACCATGGATTTGCGCCTTGGAAGGTTTCTGGGGCGCAGGCCTGCGCAAGGTTGTATGGAAGACTGGCAGTTGCCCATGCTGCAAGTCTCCCCTCTCCACGCCACTGATGTTGTCCAAGGGAAGGGCACTAGGGCCGATACAGCTTGGCACCGGTGTTGTCGCAGAGCAATATGTGGTTGTGCCTTGCTCAAGGACACAACACGCTGCCTCAGCTAAGGCTCAAACTAGTGACCTTCAGATCACTAGATCGACACCTTAACCACTTGGCCACACACCAACACACCCACCAATAGACAACTCCTTAAGAGAACACTTTACTTAACCCAAGTCATCTTGCTACCCCCCTTCTATCACATAGTCCAAACTTCGAAGTATTATTTCACCCAGAAATATACAATATCCTTTACAAAATATTTCTATAGTATAATAATTTATACTTACTTCTTATTCCAGCCACTATAATGTATGAAGTATTTCACTTGCTTGTCCTTTATAGCAACTTTTACGCACTGAAAAATGAAAAGAAAAATTACATTAAGAGAGGTAACAATCCAGCAAGTTAGATAAGTAATTCAGAATGTCTTCTTAAAATAAAGGAAGTAATCTCTCGGCTGATATTCACCAAAATCCCATTTCTACAACAGCAAGAAATAGGATTACTGGAAAGCACAGTTGCACACGAGACGTCTGTAACCAAATACGAGAGAAGATGTACATGAAGAAAAAGACTGCAAAAGCCCCAATGGATTTACTATCAGTATCTCTTAGCCAATGGTCTAGATCAAACCTTCCATATGGTTGATCAAAACTAAACAAACACTTGATGAATAACAGCTAAATTCTGGTTAAGGAAGTGTCCCTAACTGAAACTAAGATCAGCATTTGATGGCTTTGACATTAATGAAGAGTTTAAAGCATGATCCAGAAATAATAATGACAAAATAAACATTAAAAACCATTTGCAAACATGGATAGTTTTTTTTTAAATGATGTTCAAAGCATAATCACGGAACGTGATTTAATAATTTTTTTTAAAAGCACAACTTTCCTTGAAGTTTCTCAGATGTGTAAAGATGATAACAGCATAAGACATAGGAGCTGAATTAGGATATCTGGCCCATTGAGTCTGCACCACCATTCCATCATGGCTGATTATTAATTCCTCTCAAACCCATTCTCCTGCCTTCTCCCCATAACCTTTGATACCCTGACTAATCAAGAACCAATCAACCTCCACTTTAAATACATACAATGAGTAGGCCTCCACAGCCATCCGTAGCAATGAATTCACAGATTCACCACCCTCTGGCAAAATAAATTTTTCCTCATCTCTGTTCTAAATAAACGTCCCTCAATTCTGCCACTGTACCCACTAGTCCTAGACTCCCCCACTATAGGAAACATCCTCTCCACATACACTTTATCCCAACCTTTCAATATGTAATAGGTTTCAATGAGATCCCCTCTCATTCTTCTAAACTCCAGCGAATACAGGCCCAGAGCCATCAAATGCTCATTTTAACCCTTTCATTTCTAGAATCATTCTCATAAACCTCCCCTGGACCTCCTCCAATACAGCACATTTTTTCATATATAAAGGGCCTAAAACTGCTCACAATACTCCAAGTGTGGTATGACCAATACCTTATAAAGCCCCAGTACATTCTTGTCCTTATATTTTAACCTCTTGAAATAAATCCTAACATTTCATTTGCCTTCCTTACCATCGACTTAACCTGCTAGTTAATCTTTGGGAGTCCTTGCGCAAGATTCCCCAAGTCCATTTGCACCCAATTTTTGAATTTTCTCCCAGGTTAGAAAATAGTTCATACCTTTATTCCTTCTACCAAAGTACATAACATGCTCTTCCCTACATTATATTCCATCTGGCACTTCTTTGCCTATTCTCCGAATCTGTCCTTCTTCAGGCTCCCTGCTCCGTTAATACTCCCTATCCCTCCACCCATCTTGGTATCATCCACAAACCTGGCCACAAAGCTATCAATCCTGTCATCCAAATCTTTCACATATATTGTGAAAAGAAGTGGTCTCAACATCAACCTCTGCAGTACACCACAAATCACCAGCAGATAACCAGAAATGGCCCCCTTTATTCCCACTCTTTGCCTCCTGCCAGTCAGCCAATCATCTATCCATGTTAATAACTTTCCTGTAGCACCATAGGCTCTTTTCTTGTTCAGCACCCTCATGGGCACAACCTTGTCAGAGACCTTCTGAAAATCCAAATAAACAACGTGACACTCTCCTTTATCTATCCTGCTTGTTATTTCCTCAAGTAATTCCAACAGATATGTCAGGCAAGATTTTCCCTTAAGGAAACCATGTTGACTTTGGCCTGCTTTATCATGTGCCTCCAAATATCCTGACTCCAACATCTTCTGGACCACTGAAGTCGTTAATTGGCCTACAATTTATTTCTTCTGCCTTCCTCCCTTTTTAAAGAATAGACTAATATTTGCAATTTTCCATTCCTTTGGAACCATTTCAGAATCTAGTGATCCTTGAAGGTTTGTTACTAATGCCTCCACAATCTCTTCAGTTACGTCCTTCAGGACCCTGGGGTGTAGTCCACCTGGTCCAGGTGACTTACCCACCTTCAGACCTTACAGCTTCCCAAGCACCTTCTCCATAGCATTGCAACTGCAATCATTTCTGCCCCTTGACACTCTCTTAGTATCCTCTGACACTGTTGGCTAGCTTACCATCATATTTCACCTCCTCCCCCCCAAATTTTTTTTTAAAAGTTGCCTTCTGTTGGTTTTTGAAAAGCATCTCAATCCTCTAACTTCCCACTATTTTTTCCATATTATATGCCCTCACTTTTCCTTTTATGCTGTCCTTGACTTCCCTTGTCAGCCACAGTTGCCCAGTCCTGCCTTTAGAATACTTCATCTTTGGACTGCACTTATCCTGCACCTTCCAAATTTCTCCAAAAACCATTGCTGTTCTGCAGTTATCCCTACTAGTGTCTCTTTCCAATCAATTTAGGCCAGCCCCTCTCTCGTGCCTCTGTAATTTCCATCACTGTACTGTAATATTGATGAATCTTCTCCCTCTCAAACTGCAGGGTGAATTCCAGCATATTATGATCACTACCTCTGAAGGGTTCATTTACCCTAAGCTCCCTGCTCAAATCTTGTTCACTGCACAACACCCAATCCAGATTTGTCTTTCCCCTGATGGGCTCAACCACAAACTGCTCTAAAAAGCCATCTTGTAGGCATTCTACAAGTTCCCTCTCTTGGGATCCAGCACCAAACTGATTCTCCCAATCTAGCTGCATACTGACAACCTCATGACTATCATAAAAGTGCCCTTTTTACATGCTTTTTCTATTTCCTGTTATAATTTATATCCCATACTCTGGCTACTGTTCGGAGGCCTGTATATAACTTCCATCAGGGTCTTTTTCACCTTTGCAGTTTCTTGACTCTATTCACATGGTTTCTACACCTTCTGATCCTATGTCACCTCTTTCTAAGGATTTGACTTCAGTTTTTACCAAGAGCAACCTCACCCCCTCTGACTACCTGCCTGTCCTTTTGATACAACATGTATCCTTGGATGTTCAGCTCCCAGCTGCAATCTTCTTTCAGCCATGACTCAGTGATGCCTACGTCATACCTTCTAATCTCTATCAGCACTACAAATACATTCTATTCATTTGAAAGGGGATGCATTTACTCAGATTTTTTTATCAGGCATTTCTTGAGATTAATAACTTGCTTTGATTTCAGTTCTGCAAGTTGAGGTGACTTAGGAGTGTTCTGGGTGAACTGTGACTTTTCCAAAGTTAGGGCAGGAAATGTATCACTAGCCAGGCAGCTCGGGTTCTAGTACATACTTTCCACCCTTTACACAGGACTTCTCTTAGCTTTGGGTATGGATTTGAGGTTCTCAATGCCACACCAAATATTACAGTACTCCTTTTCTCCCAATGAGGCTTTCAGAACATCCTTGAATCTTTTCCTGCCAGTCTGGTAATCTTTACCTGATACACAGTTCAGAATTGAGTGTGAATAGAGACACAGGACAAGATGCTCAGCAAGAAAAGCTTTACCATTGAGGAAAAATATTCTTAAAGTGTTATAAAACCAGGATATCTCAAATGTATAACATCTGAAGGCTGAATTCTCAGGGTAGCAAAGTAGGACTAATTGTTAAGCTTTGCAGGTTTTTAACTAAAGCAATGTTTTGTTTACATAACACATCTTCAATAGCTGCAGAAACCTGCAAAGACTTGCAGTAGCCTAGATACTATGGTATACCATACTATTTTGTAGATGGTACACACTGAAGCTTCAAGTACGTTCGTTGTAGAGGACGTGAACCTCTGAGATTCCATTGCCCCTACTTCAAATACGCTCAATGAACACTAAAAGGGTTAAAAGATTAATCTAATTATAGCGCTTACTTCTGATATGCTCATTTCTATAAAAGAATTACATAACCTAAAACTGGAGATAGTACTTACCTTGGTGTGCACCTAATATTTGGCTATTGAGGTACAGTGCAGAATAGGCCCCCTTCAGCCCTTGAACCACACCGCCCAGCAATCCCCCGATTTAATCCTAGCCTAACCACAGGACAACTTCCAATGACCAATTAGCCCACCAACCAGTACAACTTTGGACTGTGGGTGGAGACTAGCGTACCCAGAGGAAACCCATACAGTCATGAGAACATACAAACTCCTTACAGGCAGCAGCAGGACATCACATTCATCCTTATGGAAATTAAAATTTAATTTCAAAAGGGAAGTTTAGTCCTTAGGGATAATCAAAGTGTTCTTTTCTAATTCATCAGACAAGTACTATGACCTCTGTACAGCGTTTTTACCCAGGAGCTGACTGAGAACACTGCTTTTGCAACGTGACTTCAGAAATTCGCCAAAACTCAGAAGTTAAGGTCCCTTTATGAAATGCTCAGCTGATGCAATGAACAGCTTCTTTGAACAAATCAACACACATTTGGAAAAATTTGAATTGCTTTCTGTGTGAAATTAAACAGCCATCATTTGAATGGCAACATCTCACAAGCAGCTCTTTGGTCCTGCACTGGGTACACAAGCAGAATACCTCCAGAACTGGTTAAACAAATGTAACAAAGACTGCAGCTTCGATAGACGGGGCAAAAGAGTGACAATAGAATTGGGCAGGGACAAACAAGAGAAAATCTGCAAATGCTGGAAATCCAAGCAACACACAAAAATGCTGGAGGAACTCAGCAGGCCAGACAGCATCTATAGAAAAAAAGTACAGTCAACGTTTCAGGCCAAGACCCTTCAGCAGGACTGGAGAGGAAAAAAAAAGATGAGTAGATTTAAAAGGTGGAGGGAAGGGGAGAGAGGAACATGAGGTGAAACCAGGAGGGGGAGGGATGAAGTAAAGAGCTGGGAAGTTGATTGGTGAAAGAGAAACTGGGCTAGATAAGGAAGAGTCCAATAGGAGAGAACAGAAGAAAGAAAAGGGGGGGGGGAGGAGCACCAGAGGGAGGCAATGGGCAAGTAGGGAGATAAGGTGAGAGATGGAAAGGGGATGGGGAATGTGAAGGGGAGGGCATTTCTGGATGTTCTTGCCATCAGGTCAGTAGTTACCCAGGTGTCATTTCTCCAATATCAGTGTGGCCTCATCGTGACAGTCCAGGAGGCCATGGATTGACATACCGGAATGGGAATAGGAAGTGGAATTAAAATAGGCAGCCACTGGGAGATCCCTCTTCTTCTGGAGAACGGAGTGTAGGTGCTTGGCGAAACAGTCTCCCAATCTATGTCAGGCCTCACCGATATACAGAAGGCCACACTGGGAGCACCAGACACAGTAGATGTCTGGTGTCCTCCAGGGTAATTATGGAAATGCCCTTCAATACAACAAGATACTACCACCCAAGCTCAATCAACGGCATTCATTAAATTATGCTAATTTTAGTGTAAGCACGTAAAGTTAATGTGTGCAGTTGCAAAAAGTTAATTTTCATGTCATTTATATCCTGTTTAAGAATACCTATGACGACAAACTTGAAGATGAATACCACCCTCATTTCCAAACAGTAGCTCAAATAATATTGGTGAATAGTCTGCTTTCAACTCTATCAGAGTCTTAAATCTGTGTTCTATAACTCTTTCACACAGTTCTGAGCACAGACCACCCCAAGGCCATGGTGCTCCACTACTCAACCTGATTGAGCTTTCATCAACCTATCCTCACATTTTCTTCTAGCACAGCCTCAAATATTGCTCAGTAACACTCCTGAAAAGCAGTTGGGGTTACATTAACACATATCAAATGTAGCAGGTTCAACCTCAATGATAGGTACTCCGGGGTAAATTATATCAGTAGCTAGAGAATGCATTTCGTGATGGGCTTTCCTTGCCCCATACTCAGTCAGATACAGATTGCTCAGGCAAGATCAATTTTGTCTACCTTAAATCCTCGAGAAGTTGGTGACACCAAGGTCTGTTCAGTTACACGATTTCAATAAGATGTGCAGAAACACATCACACTGTGTAGTGTGGAAGACAGTGGATTTTGTCTGATAGCAGTAATGGATGCTGGATGGTATCACAAAAGTTAATAAATTACTATAATGCATGGTGTTAATTCCCACTATACCAATGTCAAAGGGAAGAAATTAAGCAGTCAACAATTGGTGAATGAATCAAGAGATTACATATCATCCACATGAAAGCAAGTTTTTAATTCAGAAGTTCCTCATCAATAGTTCTTGCCAAATGCATTAATTTCTTCTCCAACTTACTATCCAACCCAAATACTTTTTCACTGACAATTCATCAGTAAACCAATTTATTTTTGAAGTGTGTGTCTTTAGTTGTCCACTCAATACTCCACCATAACCCTTCAGATGGACTTTTCTTTCTGCTAATCTTTGGTTAGAAGGCATGGTGGGGCTACGTCTCTACCAAAGGAGCTGTAAGGTGCTCCTTCCCTCCGCTAGCCTGCAGGTAATTTCTAAGGTAAGGACATGTTCAGCACAGCTTTGTGGGCAGAAGGGCCTATATTGTGCTGTAGGTTTTCTGTGTTTCTATGTTACAGAAGGAAGACAGGAAAGAGAGGTTGAGAGGGAAAGCTGGTCAGTGATGACGAAATTGTAGAGCAGATTTGATGAGCCGAATGGCCCAATTCTGCTCCATAATTACCACGACTCAACTGCTCCACCCTCAACTACTAGTCCAAAGTAATCTCTGGCTCCTTATTAAACACCTTGTACATGTGACAGAAATCTTTCGTTGAGTTTCTCAAAAAAACCTAGCAATGCAAATTTAGAAAATGACGCACATGCTGCTAATATACAAAAAGAAATTGCTATGAAACCATTTTTTAAATTTTGATGAATCCATTGTGAAACATTATCATTCCTACTCTACGTACAGGAAAATAAATCTGTACGCTTTCAATAATTTTTGATTTATTCTCTAGTGTTTTCACCATGGCACGCAGCAGTTAGTGCAACACTATTACAGGTCCGGGTGTCAGAGTTCAAATCTGAACCTCAGTAACGTAGCAGATAGTACGATGCTATTACAGCTTGGGGCATCAGAGTTCAATACTGATGTCATCTATAAAGAGTCTCTGTACATCCTCCCTGTGGAATACATGGGTTTTCTCCGGGTGCTCCAGTTTCCTCCCACAATCCAAAGACATACTGGTTGGTAGGTTAATTGGTCATTGTAAACTGTCCTGCAATTAGGCTTGAGTTAAATCTAGAGATGCTGCACAGTATGGATCAAAGGGCTGGAAGGGTCTGTCCAGTGCTAATCCTCGATAAATATACAATAAATAAAATAAAATCTGTATGCTGCCAATAATTTCCCATCTGTTCTCTTGTTTTTTCACCAGAAAATGTGCAATGGATTTCAGACCAATTTCCAGAGATATGCTAGTTTGCTGGAGAAACAATGATTAGAAACAGAACATGATTCATATTTGCAGGAGCATTTTGACTAAAGTCAGTCATAAATAATAAACATACATTCCAATAAACTGAAAAACCTTTACAATAGTTTCTACAGCACATACCTTAGCCTCGTAAAGCAAAGGCCCATGGAAACACAAGACACGTTCACCTAAAATCAAAAGAAACAATGATTCTTCAGGCAAGGTTTACAATGGTTCGGATACAATTACAGTAAAATGTTCACTATGGTTAGAATAAATGAATAAACACAAGAGGGTTCTGCAAATGTTGGAAATCAGTGCAACACACACAAAATGCTGGAGGAACTCAGCAGTTCAGGGAGCATCTGTGGAAGCAGTCGACGTTTCGGGTCAAGATCCTTCAGAAAGGAGTTCCCCCTTCCTTTCCAGTCCTGATGACTCTTCACTCATTTCCATAAATGCTGCCTGACCCGCTGAGTCCCTCTAGCATTTGTTGTGTATTACTCCAGAACATGGGTTCCCGAACAGGGGTTCCCAACCTGGGGTCCATGGCGTTTAAAAGGTGCGAATCCCTGCTCTAGAATAAATTAATGTTTGTGTTTCAAATTCTTCCTTGCATGATAGTTATATTCCAGGTTACCTAATTCAGAAATTAGAATAGAAACTTCCTGTCCTTTCCCAAACTCAAATCTCAGAAAAATGCATGTTTCCTTTTACTTAATTGGTACTCACAGATTAAACTTGCTTTATTTGAATTTAACAAACTAAATTCCCTAGAAGTTTTACTGAATTGAATTTACTGCATGACTGAGTATTTTCCCAGCAATTATAATCTTGAATTAACAGACATTGAGCAAATTCTGTCTCTTCATTTGTGGTTAATCACCACTCGTTATCCTTGCAAGTTCTCTCAGTAAAATGGAGGAGATAATGTCCAAAACTGTTTGTACTAAATTAATGTCCCTTAGTTATGTGTGTTCATTAATAGCACATTTCCCTTAACACGGATTTGGGGAACATTGCAGAGGTGACTGGAGAGACTCTCAAGAAGTAATACATGAGAACAAGTCAACTCTTTTGGATAGAATGGGAATGTAGCAATGCTACTGCACTGTCTAACTCCAAATGCCAAATCAGAAGTAAAAACCACTGAATTGATTTCAGAAGAAGACTGCAAAGACAAAAAAAAATTGCAAAGATAACAAAGCCTTGAAAACCCCAAACTCAGTGGCCATTTTGTGCAAAGCAAGTTTCCATAGACAGCAATGCAATATTACCAGATAATTTATTTTTAAGAAAATGCAGGCAGAGTGATAATTACTGGCCAGGGCAGTGCATGCTGCATATCAAGCAGCAGCCATTATACAGTATTCCAGAGATTCAATATGTTGACTTCAACAGTTGGACACAAGCCTGCACCTTTACAGACACAGCCTGTAGCTCCAAGGAGGTGCACAAGGACTAGGCGTACTCAGTCAAAAGAATATTTCATGCCAAAATCCAAAGGCTTAAAAACAAATCCCTGTAGTCAGCTGGAAAATCTGGGTCTGATCGAACACAAGTCTTAGGAAAGAAATTAATTTAAATCGGAATCAAATTTAATATCACTGGCATATGTCGTGAAATAAGCTGTTTTGTGGCATTGCAATAAATAATCAAAAATCTATAAATCACAATACACAAGAAAACTAAATTTAATAGGTCATGCAAAAAGAGAACAAAAAAGGAAAGAAATAATGAGGTAGTGTTCACAGGATCATTGCCCATTCAGAAATCTGATGGCGGAGGGTAAGAAACTGTTCCTAAAATGCCAACTGTGTGTCCTCCTTGATGGTAGCAATGAGAAGAGGACACGTCCTGGGTGATGGTGGTCCTTAATGATGGATGCTGCCTTTAAATCAGATTACCTCACAGTTTTCCATGTCTGGCACAAGTGACAAATTAGCAGCATTACTCTGATCTTGCACACAAACAGCCAGTTATTTCAAAGCAGACTGATACACAAAAATGTTGCATTGCCTAGTTAGATATATTTAGGCAACGGTTAAAGCTTACTACTTCCATTGCTCATGTCAAAAAGCAAGCTTTGGTTTCAAGACATGCTGTCCAGAACTAACCACATAGTCTAGGCCACCACCTCAGGGCAGGCAACAGTGAAATTGCAGATGAGGAGATTTAGGTGAGTTTTATTTATGGGCTCAACCACGGGCAAGACTGACATTAATTCCTATCTACACCTAAATTGATGAAGGTGATAGAGGTTTAGCACACCAGGAAAAGTCACAATTCGACCACAGTTCTTGAAGGAAATTAGTGCACCAGATGGGTAGAAAATTAGATCTCAAGTTATTGAACCATACAACTGTACTGAACACTGGATCAACAATCATGGTGCAGGACTACTTGTTCATTATCTTATTACACTCAGCAGCACAAAGCACACAGTATGGGTGTCACAGTAGCATAATAGCGCAATTGCTTTATAACACCAGCAATCACCAACTGAGGATTGATTCCTGTCGCTGTCTGTGAGGAGTTTGTATGCTCTCCTCATGACTGTGTGGGTTTCCTCCCACTTTCAGATTAGGATAAGATGTGGGCATGCTACGTTGGCGCCAGAAGCGTGGTGACACTTGTAGGCTGCCCCCAGCACAATCCTCACTGACTTAATTTGATGCATTTCACGGTATGTTTTGATGCACATGTGATAATTAAAGCTAATCTTTATAGTTTCCCAGCATCCTCAATCAATAAAAATTTGACTACATGACTGCTTGTCTGCAGGATCTTCTCATGACCAAATTGGCTATATTTTTTAAATCTTAAGTATTCATATTTTTAAAGTACTAACAGGTTGTGAAATGATTTTTGGTGCCAAATTGCTTATAAATGCCTTATCAACATAGGTTTGCTCTTGTTCAGTGACTTTTTTTAAAAAATCACTGCCATCATGCAAAATTTCCAAGCACACACTTAATTGGTAGGTTCCCATGTAAATGCAGCACACTAATTACATAATGCCACCATCTGCAATGTAGCAACAGCTCAGGTCTGCACCTTTCTGCTTCCTGACCTGATTGGTATGACCAAATTAATTTCCCCAAACTGCTTCTCACTTAGTCAAACATCTGAATTCAAAAAGCGTCTCATATCTTTCAGTTCTGACAAAACGCCATCGATCTTAAATTTAACCCTACCTTCCTCTCTCCAAAGATGCTGACTGATTCCAGCATATTCTGTTTTATTAAAAGACAGCAAGTCCATCAGCACCTGAAAAATATAAGAAAATACAGGCCGTTTCAGATGTAGACTCTTTGTCAGAACTGTTCTGACACAGGGTCTACACCGGAAATGTTAAGCTATCTTTACAGCTGCTAATGGACTTGCTGTGTATTTCTATAGTTTAATTTTACTTTACATAATTGAAGAGCTAACACAGACACAGCCAGCATAAAGCAGCAACACAATCTCGACCTCAACTTTGCTTTAATATTACCTCCCCTTTAGCAATCATGCAATATAAAAATTACAATTCTAAGCCTTCCCACATTTGTCACACTTATTTATACTGTTAGAAAATTGAGGGAGGGCAGTTCTATAGTATTAGAACAAAGGTTCCCAATCTGGGGTCCATGGATCCCTTGGTTAATGGACAGAGTCCATGGCATAAAAAGGTTGGGGACCCCTGTAAGATGCTCCCAGAATTCCAGCTTTTCTCCAAGAAGGAATCCTGGGTTGAAGTACTCAAATGTGGGAACATGCAAACTCAATTCCTAACTGCTGTAAACATAAGATTATTCTAATCAATCTGGTCATACAAACCTGTTAATCCAGATTACTTTATATTTGCAACATACATACACAGGAATGTGCATGGGGCTAATTTAAGCCATTTCCTCAGTGTATTGCAAGTTAAAATCCAGAACATGCAGAGGAACCAATTGTAAAGTTATTTTTAAATCAGGCTATTTATAATCTCCAAAACAAAAATGAACTGAGAAAACAAAATATTTTACAAGTTTTCCAGCTTTAAGCAAAAATCTATTACTGCACTGTTGCATGGCATATATCAATTAAAAACTATTTGCAATCCTGAAATGAAAATATTCACGAACCTGAATCTAGAAGAAAAGGGTTTCACCTTATTTTTAAAGCAGGGATGTATTTTTGCATTGCTGTAGCAGGGTATTTCTTGCTGGGGGATTGGGATATACGCAGAGAACCAGGTGAATGAAATACCCTGCACGGGTTTACCCCTGTTTTCTGCAAGCCAGCAATGCTGATTGAAGAGAAAGCCTGCAATGTGCTTACATTAAGGGTGCAACCAGCCTCCATTCAGGCGCCTCCTAGCCCCGCTGCCTGGGCAGGCTGCGTCTTGCGCATGCGCGCAGGGGAGGGGGGCGGTCGGCCCAGGCGCCATGTTTCCCCCCCGAGCAGACGTTCCCCCGCACGGCGGGCCTCACCTTCTTGAAACTTGGGTCTCGGGTCCGGTTTCGGAGCCATCAAGTCAAGCCACGTCTTCGGTGCTAAATCCGACTGCCTGTCCAGCCCTTCTCTGCCCCGACCATAATCGCGGTCCGGTCTCGCCCCGCCGCCAGGTTACGCACAGCTACCGAACAACACGACGCCGCGCGGGTGACAGGGAGGGGGAGGGGGGAGTCCTCCGCTCGACGCGGCACGCGAGCGAAATGACGTCAGCGCGGATCATATGTGGCATTGCGCTAGCGCGGCGGCCCCGATGCGCCTTGGGAGATGTAGTTCCGTTAATAGAAACAACCTACTGGATGCAAGACATCAAAATCAAGACACACAACACATACAAGATGCTGGAGGAACCCAGCAGGCAGGACAGTCCTGATGAAGGGTCTAGGCCCGAAACGACGACTGTTTACTCTTTTCCACAGATGCTACCTGGCCTGCTGAGTTCCTCCAGCATTTTGTGTGTGTTGCTTTGGGTTTACAGCATTGCAGGTTTTCTCGTCTTTGTGCATCAAAATCATGAATCAGATTTAATGTAACGTGAAAATTGTTGACAAATACCAGAACAACAAACCTGAATCTAAAAGAAAAGGTTTTCACCTTATTTTTAAAGCAGGGATGTATCTTTGCATTGCTGTGGCAGGGTATTTCTTGCTGGGGGATTGGGGTATACGCAGAGATCCAGATGAATGAAATACCCTGCACGAAATTCTGAAAATTCAGAAAACAAACACAAAATACTGGAGGAAGTCAGCATCCTAATAAGGCCCAAGATGTCAACTTTATTTCTCTCTATAGATGCTGCCTGACCTGAGTTCCTTCAGCATTTTGTGAAATCTATTGTTTTGTGGCAGCAGTACAGTGAAAAGAAATGAAATTACTATAAATTACAGGTATGCACATGTATGCATGGGTGCAATGAAAACCTACAGCAGCATCACAGGCATACAGCATCAGATCGGCAGCATTCACAAGAAAAACATAGATTATATACATTCATTCATTCACTATGTGACGTAGCTGATCACAGTCTTTCCATGACCATGATTATTCCTGGCAAATGTTTCTACAGAAGTGGTTTACCATTGCCTTCTTCTGGGCAGTGATTTTACAAGATGGGTGACCCCAGCCATCATCAATACTCTTTAGAGATTGTCTGCTTGGCGTTCGTGGTCACATAACCAGGGCTTGTGATATGCAGCACCTTGCCCAAGGATGACCTGCAGGCTAGTGGAGGGAAGGAGTACCATATACACCTCTGTTGGTAGAAACTTATCTCCGCCCCACCACCCTTATTCACAATGCTTACAAGAAAGAAGATCAGGCTCAAGTACAGCTTCTATCCTGCTGTTATAAGACTATTGTATGGTTCCCTAGTATGATAAGACAGCATCTTGACCTCACAATCTACCTCGTTATGGCCTTGCATTTTATCATTTCCATGCACCACAGTTTCTCTGTAGCTGTTACACTTTATTCTGCATTTTGTTGTTGTTTCATCTTGTTCAATGCACTGTGTAACGATCTGATCTGTATGAACAGTATACAAGACAAGCTTTTTACTGGTCCACAGTACATGTGACAATAACAATCCAACTTCAGTTCAAGGATTAGATTTGCTTAATTTGTCACACGTACATTGAAAACTACAGTGAAATGCATTGTTTGCATCAATGACCGAGGATGTGCTGGGGCAAGTCATGTTTCTGGCGGTAACCTAGCATGCCTACAATTTACTAACCCCTCATCTTTCAAATGTGAGAAAATACTGGAGCACCCGGAGGAAACGCATGTGATCACCAGGGAGAATGTATAAACTCTTTACTGACATCAGCAGTACTGTCTCCTGCACCTCTTCTGAGGCCTTTTCCCAAGTCCGAGGCACAGAATTAGACACAATACTATGCTGAAAACTTAACCAGTTAATGTTTACTTTAACTTCTTTTATGTTGTACTTTATTTATTTAGGTACAGTGCTGAATAGGTCCTTCTGGACCTGTGAGCTGCACCACTTCGAAAATCCAGATTTAATCCTAGCCTAATCCTGGGATAATTTACAATGAGGAATTAACCAACTAACCAGTAGGTCTTTGGACTGTGGGAGGAAACCCACGCGGTCATGGGGAGAACGTGCGAACCACTTACAGACAGCAGTGGGAATTGAACCCAGGTCACTGGTACTGTGAAGTGTTGTGCTAACCAATACGCTACCGTGCTGTGGTACAGTGAAGGATGCAGATTGCCCCTAAGGAGGCAGTAGTGATCATAACATGATTGAATTCATACTACAATTTGAGAGGGATGTATCAGTATCGCAGTGGAATAAAGGGAATTATGGAGGCATGAGCGAGGAGCTTGCCCAGGTGGATTGGAGGAGGATACTGGTGGGATGGTGGCAGAACAGAGGTGGCTTAACTTTCTGGGAATAGTTCACAAAGTGCAGGATAGATATGTTTCATAGAAGAAGAAGTCCTCAAATGGCAGGGGTAGGCAACCGTGGCTGAAAGGGAGGTTAAGGACTGCATAAAAGCAAAGGAAAGGATATATAAGGTAGCAAAAGTGAGGGGAAAGACGGATGATTGGGAAGCTTTTAAAATACAACAAAAGGCAACTAAGAAGACTATAAGAAAGGAAAAGATGAAATATGAGTGCAAACAAGCCAATAATATAATGCAGGAAACTAAAAGTGTTTTCAGTATATAAAGAGTAAAAGGGAGGTGAGAGTTAGAACACAGAACAATACAGCACAGTACAGGCCCTTCGGCCCACAATGTTATACCAACCCTTAAACCTTGCCTCCCATATAACTCCCCACCTTAAATTCCTCCATATACCTCTCTAGTAGTCTCTTAAATTTCACTAGTGTATCTGCCTCCACCACTGACACAGGCAGTGCATTCCATGCACCAACCGCTCTCTGAGTAAAAAAACCTTCCTCTAATATCCCCCTTGAACTTCCCACCCCTTACCCTAAAGCCATGTCCTCTTGTATTGAGCAGTGGTGCCCTGGGAAGAGGCGCTGGCTGTCCACTCTATCTATTCCTCTTAATATCTTGTACACCTCTATCATGTCTCCTCTCATCCTCCTTCTCTCCAGAGAGTAAAGCCCTAGATCCCTTAATCTCTGATCATAATGCGTACTCTCTAAACCAGGCAGCATCCTGGTAAATCTCCTCTGAACCCTTTCCAATGCTTCCACATCCTTCCTATAGTGAGGCGACCAGAACTAGACACAGTACTCCAAGTGTGGCTGAACCAGAGTTTTATAGGGCTGCATCATTACCCCGCGACTCTTAAACTCTATCGCTCGACTTATGAAATCTAACACTTCATAAGCTTTCCTAACTATCGACAGGAGGAGAAGATGGCAGCGCGCGCAGCTCTCCGGTGAAATGATATCGTATCTGTTAAATAGGGGCCGTGGACAATTCTGGTTTGATGAAGACAGATGTGAAAGCACAGAGGAACATCTGGAGAAATTTCTGAAATGCCTGGTTTCACTGCTGTTGTTACTGCGCGATCGAGAATCTCCGGAGGGAAGGCACCAAATCCCCGCTTTGCCTGCTGTTGGTGACCGAGGCTGAGGTCAAAGCGTTCAGGTAGAGATGGTGCTCGGTACTCGGTGTCAGAGGGCTGATCAGAGCTCGAAGTTTTCGGACTCAGAGTCGGACTGTGGTCGGGCTTGGCAGGGAGAGTTTTCTTCCTTGTCCCGTCTGTGTGTGAGATGAGGGACTTTCAAGAGATTTTGAACTTTTTTACTGTGCCATGGACTGTTCTTCATCAAGTTATGGTATTGTTGCACTGTTGTAACTATATGTTATAATTATGTGGTTTTGTTAGTTTTTAAGTCTTGGTCTGTCCTGTGTTTCTGTGATATCACACCGGAGGAATATTGTATCATTTCTTAATGCATGCATTACTAAATGACAATAAAAGCGGGCTGCATGTCCTCATAATCTAATCTAATCTAACTACCCTATCTAACTGTGAGCAACTTTCAGGGATCTATGAACATGTACCCCCAGATCCCTCTGCTCCTCCACACTTCCAAGTATCCTGCCATTTACTTTGTACTCTGCCTTGGAGTTTGTCCTTTCATATTGGACCACTGGAAAATGATGCTGGTGAGGTAGTAATAGGGGACAAAGAAATAGCAGATGAACTTAATGAGTATTTGGAATCAATTTTCACTGTGGAAGACACTAGCAGTGTGCCAGAGGTCCATGAGTGTCAGGGAGCAGGAGTGAGTGCCACTGCTTTACAAAGGAAAAGGTGGAAGGCAAACTGAAAGGTCTTAAGGTGGATAAGTCACCTAGACCAGATGGACTACATCCCAGAAACCTGAAAGAAGTTGCTGAAGAGATAACGGATGCATTGATCATGATCTTTCAAGAATTGCTTGATTCTGACATGGTCCCGGAGGACTGGAAAATTGCAAATGTCACTCCACTCTTTAAGAAGGGAGGAAGGCAAAAGAAAAGAAATTATAGGCCAGTTAGCCTAACCTCAATAGTTGGGAAAGTGTTGGAGTCTATTATTAAGGGTGAGGTTTCAGGGTACTTGGAGACTAATGATAAAATATGTCAAGGTCAGCATGGTTTCTGTAAATGGAAATCTTGTCTGACAAATCTGTTAGAATTCTTCGAGGAAGTAACAAGCAGGGTTGTCAAAGGAAAGGCAGTGGATGACATTTACTTGGATTATCAGAAGGCATTTGATAAGGTGCCATGCAAGAGGCTGCTTAACAAGATAAAATCCCATGGCGTTACAGGATAGGTATTGGAATGGCCAGCAGAATGGCTGACAGGCAGGAGTGGGAATAAAGGAGGCCTTTTCTGGTTGGCTGTCAGTGACAAGTGGTGTTCCTTGGGGTCAGTATTGGGACCGCTAACTTTTCACACATTGTTTGTCAATGATTTAGATAATTGATGGCTTTGTGGCAAAGTTTGCGGATGATATGAAGATAGGTGGAGGGGTAGGTAGTGCTGAGGAACCAATGTGATTGCAGCAGGACTTAGACAAATTGGAAAAAGGTACAAAAAAGTGGCAGATGGAATACTGTGTTTGGAAATGTATGATAATGCATTTTGGTAAAAGGAAAAATAGTGCAGACTATTACCCAAATGGGGAGAAAATTCAAACATCAGAGGTGCAAAGCGACCTAGGGGTCCTTGAGCAAGATGCCCAGAAGGTTAATTTACAGGGTGAGTCCATGGTAAAGAAAGCAAATGCAATGTTGGCATTTACTTCAAGGGGAATAGAATATAAAAATAAGGAAATAATGCTGAGGCTTTATAAGACACCAGTCAGGCCGCACTTGGATTGCTGTCAACAGTTTCGGGTCCCCTATATCTCAGAAAGGATGTGTTGTCATTGGAGAGAGTCCAGAAGAGGTTCATGAGGATGATTCTGGGAATGAAGGGGTTAACGTATGAGGAACGTTTGGCAGCTTTGGGCCTGCACTCACTGGAATTTAGAGAAATGCCGGGGGATCTCATTGAAAACTACCTAATGTTGAAAGGACTAGATAGGGTGGATGTGGAGAGGAGGTGGACAGCGCAACTGTAGTTGTGAACTTCCCATGAATCAGGACATTTACAAAGACGGGTATGAGAAAAGGGCCCGAAGGATCATTGGGGACCTGACTCATACTTCTGACTCATGGATGGGGAATACCATCCATCACAAAGGATCCTCGCCATACAAGACGTGCCCTCTTCTCATTACCACCGTCAGTGAGGAAATACAGGAGTCTGAAGACATGCTCAACCTTGCCGAAGCGACTTCTTTCCCGCCCGCCATCAGATTTCTGAACACTACCTTGTTACGCTTTTTTTTTGCGCTGTTTATTAATGTTGCAATATGCCGTAATGTGATGTCTTTGCACTGTTCTGCTGCCGCCGAACACCGATTGCGTTTTCCAGCAGTTTCTCTTTCATTCCGATCCACCCTAGTCATACCACATGCACCATAGATATCAGAATTCTACAAGACGTTTTTAAAAATTACAGCTGTGAGTGTTTAAGGAAGTTCCAAAATGAAGAATCAGATCTGTAAAGTAAAAGATTAGTATTAATATTTACGTAGAAAATAATATAATGGCTGTCAAAACGAACGCCCAACGTGGGGCTCGAACCCACGACCCTGGGATTAAGAGTCCCATGCTCTACCGACTGAGCTAGCCGGGCAGCTGGGTATTAAGCACATCTAGCCTCTCTGCTAGTTAATCTGCTCATTGTATCCTGAATTTATTCATGCTCACATCTTTACAATGAAATAATGAGGCAGACCCGCTGATGTCTGAGCAACACACACAAAATACCGGAGGAACTCAGCAGTCCAAGCAATGTATATGGGGGAAAAAAGTATAGGCGACGTTTCGGACTGATTCCTGCCCAAGGGTTTCAGGCGGAAACGTCGATTGTACTTTTTCCTATTGAGACTGCCTGGCCTGCTGAGTTCCTCCAGCACTTTATGTGTGTTGCTCGAATTTCCAGCATCTGCATGTTTTCTCTTATTTCCGCTGAAGTCTGAGCCAGAGTTTTTCCAACTTCAACTTCCACTTCCTTCTTCCTACGTGAGCTGAAATGTAATTACTGATAGTAACAATTCCTGCTGGATACTGCCGCTCCCGCGCAATCTCAGGCACCGGGAGGAGGTCAGACTGTGCCGATTCCAGCAGTGCTTATCTCCTGCTACCACCAGTCCTTCCCTCCAATAGCGACCCTCTTTATGTTGGTGTCAACTATACCTCAGCGGGGTTTTGTTTCTGAAACACTGGGCTATCAGTCAGAGTTTACCATCATAGTCATAGTCATACTTTATCATCTGCAGAGGTGCAATGGAAAACAGACTAGCAACAGCATTATAGGCACATGGTATCAGATTCTCAATAGTCACAAGAAAAACATAAACGAAACATAGATGATACACATTTTTTCTAAGAAGACAAAGAAAGCAGAAGTTCTCTGTAGTGCAAAGATTCAAGATGATTTAATGTAATTTCCAGTACATAAATGTAAAGTAGAACAAAAGAATAGTTGCTCTGGATCCAATGCAGTACAAAAGAAAATAGGATAAAGAACACAATTATTAAAATAAAAAAAACAATAAATATAAATACAAAAGATACCTTACACATAGATTGACTGTGTGATATAAAGTGACGCTAGGCCCAGGGAATTCTATACATAAAGTGACAGACAGGAAATGATATAGATTAGATTATGAAGACACGCAGTCCTCTTTTGTTGTCACTTAGTAATGCATGCATTAAGAAATGATACAATATTCCTCCAACGTGATATCACAAAACACAGGACAGACCAAGACTGAAAAAACTAACAAAACCACATAATTATAACATCTCGTTACAACAGTACAACAATACCATAATTTAATGACGAACAGTCCATGGCACAGTAAAAAGTTCAAAGTCTCTCAAATGTCCCACATCTCGCGCAGACAGGAGAAGGAAGAACAACCATCCCTGCCATGCCCGACCACAGTCCGACACTGGGTCATCTGAAAACTTCGAGCCTCCGATCAGCTCTCCGACACCGAGTACCGAGTACCATCTCTATCTGAACGATTCCACCTCAATCTTGGTTGCTAACAGCAGGCAAAGTCGGGGATTTTGGGGAATTAGATTCAACTTTATTGTCATTGTGCCAAGTACAGATACAAAGCCAATGAGATGCATTTAGCATCTGACCAGAAATGCAAAGAATAGTGTTATTTACAAAATAACTGTGAATAAAAAGTAAGTGCTACAGCACACAAATATAGAAGTACTGAGACAGTACAATATGGATGCAATACTGCTTAGCGCTGTGATGTGAGGTTCAGCAGGGTCACAGCTTCAGTGAGGAAGCTCTTCCTGTGCCTGCTGGTGTGGGAGCAGAGGCTCCTGTACCGCCTATGGGATGGGAGAAGAGTAAAAAGTCCATGGTTTGGGTGAGATGCATCCTTGATAATGCTTTTCACCCTGTCCAGGCAGCGTTTATGGTAGATGTTCTCAGTAGTGGGCAATTGGGTGCCGATAATCCGCTGGGCAGTTTTCACCACACGCTGGAGTGCTTTGCTGTCCGATACGGGACAATTGCCATACCACACTGAGATGCAGTTGATGAGTATGCTCTCAATGGTACAGGGGTAAAAGTCCGTCAGTATCCTGGGACAGAGGTGAGCTTTCTTGATGCTCTGCAGGAAATAAAGGCGCTGTTGCGCCTTTTTGATCAGGATGGAGGAGCTCAGTAGTGGTTGTTGAGAATGTGGTGGGGCGGATTAGTGGGTAGAGGTGAATGAGGAATGAGGAACTTCTTGAGGAAAATGAGAGTTTTTCTCGCGGTCCTGGCATGGATACTGCAGAGCATCCTCCCTGATGGGAGTGGGACAAGCAGTCCATGAGCAGTGTAGGTGGGATCCTTCATGATGTTACTGGCCCTTTTTCCAGCACCTTTCTGGATATATGTTCTTGATGGCAGTGATGCATTGAACAGTTTCGACTACCCATTGTCGAGCCTTCATGTCCTCCACAGTGCAGTTTCTGTGCCAGCATGTTAGAATGCTCTCTACTGCACATCTGTAGAATGATGTGAGTATAATAGTGATCAAAGTGGTCATTGTGTCACTAAACTGTAGTGATTAAGGCTTTGGTGGTTGAGGATGGTGTTCCTGAACCTTCAGGCTTCTGTACCTCTTGCCTGATGGTACCTGCAAGAAGATGCCGTTCCATGTTAACCCAATGATACTCTCAGAACAGCACTGCAGTAGATGATCTCAGCCCGAAACATCAACTCTCCACTTCCCTCCACAGATGCTGCCAGTCCTGCCGCATTCCTTCAGCATATTGTGCATTGCTGCAGAATCACGTTTCCTATCACGGATTTATGTGGTGAGAAATTTGTTGTTTCGCGTCTAGCAATAAGGTGTAAAGGCATAAAAACGATCAGAAATTACAAAGTAGTGTTCATGGGTTCATGGACCATTCAGAAATCTGACAGAGGGGTAGAAGCTGTTCCTGAAACATTGAGTGTGTGGCTTCAGGGTTCCATGCTGACCAACAGGCTGGAGGGTTCACCAATGTCTTTAACCTCTTGCTTCGACATTCTGACTTACCCACCTGCTTCAAGCAGGTTTCAATTGTACCAGTGCCTAAGATAAACATTGTAACCTGCCTCAATAGCTATCGTCCAGTAGCACTTACATCCACGGTGATGAAGTGTTTTGAGAGGTTGGTTGTGTCACATATTAACTGTTACCTGAGAAGCAACATGGATCTGCCCCAGTTTGCCTACCAGAGCAACAGGTCCACACCAGGTGCCATTTCACTGGCTCTTCACTCAACCCTGGAACATCTGGGCAGCAAAGGTGCATAAATTACAGCACTCTTTATCAACTACAGCTCTGTATTCAATACTTCCATCTCCTCAAAAATAATCAATAAGCTTGGTTTTACTGATATCAGACTTATTTAATATGTCTCATCATTTTTTGAGATGCATCATTCCAACATTTGAGAGGAAAAATGTCAATGTCTGTTACTTGTTGAATGTATTTTTTAAAAGTTTGATTCTGTACCATATTAATCTACATATGTGTATGATGCCTCTATCAAATAGAGTTACAGGGGAAATGTGCCTGGAAAATGAACAAGTGAAATTCGATTAGGACTTCATGTTTCACTATTCTGATTTGTGACATTAATAGTAACATGCAATCGGGCAAAACTTTGGTAGTTCAGTAGAAATGGTGAAGTGAATTACTGAAATATTGTAGACTTACCCACATAAGTTTATAATTAAATCAGTTAAAGCTTTACAAAGTGTTTTTTCTGACTTTCAACTTAAGAATTAAGAAAATAATGCTATCAATGAAATGCTCAAATGAAAAAAAAAAACAACTAATCAATAAGCTTCAGGACCCAGGCCTCAATACCTTCTTGTGCAACTGGATCCTCAGTTTACTCACTTCCTAATCAGTTTGGATTCTCAACAACATCTCCACCCCAAACTCAATCAGCACAGGTGCACCACAAGGCTGTGTGCTTGGCCCCCTGCTCTCCTCACTTTACACTTACGACTGTGTGGCTAAGCACAGCTCCAATACCATTCAAGGTTACTGATGATGCCACTGTCATTGACCAAATCAAAGGTGGTGACGAAACAGGCATATGGGAGGGAGACTGAAAATCTGGCTGAGTGGTGCCACAGCAACAACTTCCCGCTCAATGTCAGCGAGACCAAGCAGCTGATTATTGGCTTCCAAGAGGAGGAAACTGGAGATCCATGAGCCAGTCCTTATCAGGGGTTCAGAGGTGGAAAGGATCAGCAACTTTAAATTCCTCTGTGTATTAGCTCAGAGGACCTTCCCTGGACCTGGCATGTAAGGGCAATTGCAAACAAAGCACAGCATATCCTCTACTTCCTTGGAAGTTTCTGAAGATTCAGCATGACACCCAAAACTTTGACAAACTTCTATAGATGTGTGGAGGACAGTATATTGACTGATTGCATCACATTCTGGTATGGAAACACCAATTCCCTTGAATGGAAAATCCTACAAAAAGTAGTGGATGTAGCTCAGTCCAGCACGGGTAAGGTCCTCCAAGCCACTGATCACATTTACATGGAGTGTAGTTGCAGCAAAGCTGCATCCATCATCAGGGACCACTCACCTCCCACTCCAGCTCATTCTCTCTTCTTGTTGCTGCCATCATGAAGAAGATATGAGATAGCGAGGCGGGAGGAGAAGATGGCGCGACGCAGCGCGCGCAGCTCTCTGGTGAAATGATATCATATTTGTAAGTAGGATGCCGTGCACAATTCTGATTTGATGGAGACAGACATGAGAAGCAGAGGAACATCTGGAGAATTTTCTGAAATGCCCGGTTCGCTGCCGCTGCTACTGTGTGATTGAGAATCTCCGGAGGGAAGGCCCCAAAATCCCCAGCTTTGCCTGCTGCTGGTGACCGAGGCTGAGGTTGAAGCGTTCAGCAGAGATGGTGCTTGGTACTCGGTGTCGGAGGGCTGATTGGAGCTTGAAGTTTTCAGATGACTCAGAGTCAGACTGTGGTTGGGCATGGCAGGGAGGGTTTTCTTCCTTCTCCCGTCTGCGTGAAATGTGGGACTTTCGAGAGACTTTGAACTTTCTTACTGTGCCATGGCCTGTTCTTCATCAAGTTATGCTATTGTTGCACTTGTAACTATAATTATGTGGTTTTTGTTAGATTTCAGTCTTGGTCTGTCCTGTGTTTCTGTGATATCACACCGGAGGAATATTGTATCATTTCTTAATGCATGCATTACTAAATGACAATAAAAGTGGACTGCGTGTCTTCATAATCTAACCTCAGGATTCCCACCACTAGGTTCAGGAACAATTATTATCACTGAACCTTCAGAGTCTTGAACCAGTGGAGGGATAACTTCACTCAACTTCTCTAGCATCATCACTGAACTATTCCCACAACCTATGGACTCACTTTCAAGGACTTTTCCTCTCCTGTTATTTATATTTAATATTTATTTGTTTATTATTTCTTTCTTTTTGTATTGGCATTGTTTTGTCTTTTGCACCCTGGTTGAACACACATGTTGGTATGCTCTTTCTTTCTTTTCAAATCTTTTTTTGTTATATTATACAGGAAAAATAACATGAGTACATTGAAGTAACAACATTTACAATGCCTCAAAAAAAATTATCTTAAAGATTGAAAAAAAATTTTGTGATAACAAAAAAAACCTACTAAGCAGAAAAGTGAGAGAAAAAAAAGAACCCATTAGGTGTACAACCCCGGAATCATGCGTCATACAAAAAGCTTCTAAAAATAAACATCAAACCACCAGCTGGAAAAGAAAATATATTAAAAAAATTACAATTAGATCGTGGAAAAATTATATCAATTAACTCAAATGATCATAACGAGCAAATGAGCCCCATCTTTTCTCAAAATCAAATTAAGCTTCTAATTTTCTCCAAACTAAGACATAGCAGTTGGTATGGTATTTCATTGATTCTGTTGCCCTTAAGGCATTTATTTAACTTTGTTGGGTGTACGCTTTAAATGATTTGTTTGTAACTATTTTCTAGTTAAAGTTAAAGGTTGATAATTAAGTTACAGTATAACAAAGGCAAATCCATTGTCTGTGGGTTAGCGCGGATATGACGTCACTTCCGGTCTCGCCGGGTCTTGTGCGTAACTTCCGGTTCGGAGAAGGTGTGAAGGCGGGTGCCATGCGTGCGGCGCGATAGTGAAGAGCTCTGTGTCTACCAACGAAGAAACATTATAGAAGCATCGCCGTAAGTTCATAAGACTGTATTTGAAGTAAAGATATTAACACGGTTTCCGTTAAGGAAGCGGCGGTTGGGGCGGCGCGCGTGCCGGCTTTTCAATTTCAAGCGCGGGGTGGGCTCGAGCCCGGCGGCGGTTTGACGAGATCCCTGTCGTCCGCTACTCGAGGGCTGCCGAAGACTCTCGCTAAAAGCAGAGAGCGCCTGGTCTCCAGCTGTATATGTTTGTATTTTTTAATCAACAGTTTTCACCATACGATGTTAGTGTGGAAGAGTGCACAGTAAATGGTTAACCTCACTACGACTCTGTCTACATTGGCTCCGATTTAACTTGTTCAGTCAGAGTTTCAACACTCTGCACCAGAACACTACAGATTCTGTTATATTTATTATTCTATTGTGGATTTATTGAGTATGCCCATAAGACAATGAATCTCACGGTTGTATATGGTGACATTTATGTACTTTGATAATATATTTACTTTGAATTTGGAACTGTACTTCCTAATGATGAGAATTGAGGAGAATTAATGAGAAGAGGCAATGTCTCAGAAGGTGAGGTACTTTAATGAGGAATTGCCATCTGAAGATGTCCTCAGTGGCTGGGAGGGTTGTGCCTGTGATGGAGCTGGGTGAGCCTACAATCCTCTGCAGCCTCTTGCAATCCTCTCCACACCAGATGGTGATGCAAACCGTCAGGAATGCTCTCAGCCAAACATCTATCAAAATTTGCAAGGCTTAGGTGACGTATTGAATCTTCTCAAACTACTAAGGAAGAATTAGTATTAAGGTTAGTTTGTTATTGTCATATGTGCAAAGATACAGTGAAAAGCTTATCTTGAATACTGTTTCTAACACATTTAATGTGTCAAATGATTTACTTAATGTGAAATACATTAAAATAATGAAATTAAGTGAAGTGAGACAGAAAGACATGATGCTGGAGGAGCTCAGGGGATTAGGGAGCATCTGTGTAGTGATATGGACAGTCCTCGTTTCGGATTGACTGTCCATTTCCCTCCATAGATGCTGCTCATCCTGCTGACCCATTTATATGGAGCACTGCCACAAGAAAGCAACATCCATCAACAAGGACCTCCACCACCCAGGCCGTGCTGTCTTCTCACTACTACAAGTGTAAGAGGTACAGGAGCCTTAGATCCCCCACCACCAGGTTTAGGAATGGTTATTACCCTACAACCATCAGTTCCCACACCACCAGGTTCAGGAACAGTTATCACCCCTCAACCATCAGGCTCCTGAACCAGTGTGGATAACTTCACTCACCTCAGCAAGGAAGTGACTCCACAATCTACAGACTCACTTTCAAGAACTCTACAACCCAGTATTATTTATTTAATGTTTCTATTATTTGCACGATGTCTCTTCTTTTGCACATTGGTTGTTTGTCAGTCGTTGTTATTATAGTTCTTCATAAATTCTGTTGTATTTCTTTATTTTTCCTGTGTATGTCTGCAGGAAAATGAATTTCAGGGTTGTATATGGTGACAGATATGTACTTTGATAATAATTTTATTTTGAACTTACTTTGCACTTCTTCCAAGTTAATTTTGATTTTATTTTGTTTCATTCCTGCCTGTGGCCATCAAACTTTACAGCTTCTCCCTTGGAGGGTCAGACACCCTGAGCCAATAGGCTGGTTCTGGACCTATTTCCTGGCATAATTTACATATACTATTTAACTATTTATGGTTTTATTACTATTTATTATTTATGGTGCAACTATAACGAAAACCAATTTCCGCCGGGATCAATAAAGTATGACTACTCCTACTACTACTACTTGCTCCAGATTCCAAGGTCTGCGCCTCCCGTGTGTCCGTCGGCAAGACAATTGTGTGTTAATCGATCTGCCGCCGCCAGAGGGCTCCCAACTCCAGAACGATCCCTCTCCCTCTCCCTCCCTCCCTCTCACATTGAGGAGAGAGAGAGTGTGTGTGTTTGTGAGATGGAGAGAGGAGATAGATTTAGATAGTATATAACGTGTAAATGCCTCAGCAAACATCTTGAAAGGGGTTCACAGAAAAATACTTCTTTATGCGTTATACATCAAATACGCTCAGGTCCCAGCTTGAAATAGTGTCATATAGTCATAGAACACTACAGCTCAGAAACAGGCCCTTCAGACCGTCTAGTCCCTGCCGAACTGTAATTCTATTGAATCACACCTGGACCATAGCCCTCCATACCTCTCCCATCCATATACTTATCAAAACTTCTCTTAAATGTTGCAATGAACCTGCATCCAGCGCTTCCACTGGCAGCTCGATCCACACACTCTCACCATCCCTCTGGGTGACGAAGTTCCCCCCTCAGGTTCCCCTTAAATATTTCTTCTTTCACCCTTAACCTATGACCTCGCTCAACCTCAATGGGGAAAACCCTATCTATGCCCCTCATATTTAATCGGCAGCTGGCGGACTTGCTGCGTCCTTGTTTGGCCGTCATCAGTAGAAAGATCGGCAAGTCCCCTAGCCGGCCGGCGGCGCAAACCATCGAGTTTGGGGATAACAATTCTCAAAGCTGAGGAGCCGTCTCCGTGAAACTTCATCCCGTACAGGCTGCAGTTGTTGGCGCCGGACGTCGGGAAACAGTTGTAAATCCACACGGTAGCGTTCAAATATTTAAGTTACGGAAATTAGACACATAGAATCCACAGTCTAGTCAAAACTGGGTTTTAATAGTCGCTGAAGTTAACCTTCATCTCCCCCAAACTTCTGTTTCATACAATTAGGATTTAAGATTCAGAATCAGGTTTAATATCAACTGGCATATGGCGAGAAATTTGTTGTCTCTACGGCAGCAGTGCAATGGAATACATGGCAAAAGGAAAAAAAACACGTGAGTTACGGTAAGTATATATTAAATAGTTAAACTAAATACGTAATGGAAATAGTTAAATTAAATAAGTAATACAAGCAGCTAAATTAAGTAAGTACTTTAAGATCGTTTATTGTCATTCTTCAGTACACGGGTGTAAAGGTGAAGATATTATCGTTAATCTGGATCCGATGTAAAATAAAAACACAATAAGATAAACATAATAAATATAATTACAAAAGCGATGCTGTAAAACGCAATGTACAAGTAACTTTTAAAAACACAGACGGATTGTATGTACGTTCCTGATTAGCCAGGATATCAGAGGGTAGGGGGTGAAAGCAGGGGAGTGGGGATGACTGGAAGAATTGGATCAGCCCATGATTGAATGGCGGAGCAGACTCGATGGGTCGAATGGCCAACTTTTGTACTTGTATCTTATGGTTTTATAAAGTGATGCTAGATGATGTGGATGAAGTGGGGGGGGGGTGATAGCGGTTGGGGGTGTTGATCAGCCTGACGGCTTGGGGAAGGTAACTGTTTTTGAGTCTGCTGGTCCGGGCGTGGATGCTACGTAACTTCCTCTATTGATGGGAGCAGTAAAATAGTCCATAATAGAATATTACATCAGAACAGAGGGAAGACTGTCGTTCCATCTAATTATTTATAACAATAATCAAACTATTAAGACCATTTGCCAAATATTAACAGGTTTTCCCTTTTACAAGACAGGGCGCCACAGATCATGTTTCCTATTGGAAACGATTATTGAACGGAATGAAATCAAATTAAATATTCAAGCGTTAGTGATAGAATTTGATATACTTTTATGATTTTAAAATTAACATTCTACAACATGTCTAGCTCTGTTTATTATATTAGCAATCCAAGAACACTTTTTATTTCTTTACGCTTCGGGGAACGACTGAAGATTCCCGTGCCGCCGAGAATCTGCCTCGGAGAAGCCCTCGGGTTCACTCACAGCACGACGCAATTCAATTGCACTTGGAGTTCTTTCAATCCTCCACATAAAAGCACCGAAGGTACGGGGCTTGATCTCCCTCCCACCCCTCATGTTTAAGCAGGGCAAGAAAAATGCAGTTATTCTCCCGCGCCCCGAGTCTGATGAATTTGCCGATTATAAATTATCTTTAAAAGTACATCTAGGAAGTAAAGTTCGACTCTGCAACGTTGCAAGGAAAGCGAAAAGCGATTGCAATCTCCAAAGCGAGAAGATGCCGGTTTAGCCTCGCTGGATTTGCTGTCTCAAATGCTCAGGTGTTGGACATTATCTGAGTTGGTTCGCTCTTTCTAAATGGTTATTCCGCATAGCGTTTGTCCAGTAGTTAATAACTGTGATGAGGTCCCCAATACCTTCCCACCACCAGCCTCCCGAGATAGTTGGTTAGTTAGGCTTCGGCTCCGTGCTGCCGTTGGTTGCACCGTTTTCACACATACTGTGGGAATCCGAGTCTGGGCTGTAGCGAGCGCTCTCGATAATATCCAGGGGAATCCCGACCTGGATGTGCGTGGATTCCCGATTGACAGGGCCAGAGAAAGGTCGTATTGCAACCTTGCGAGCCAGAGCCGGCGTGGATATCTTCCAAAAGATCTTTTTCATGGATTTCCTGAACTCTCTTCTCATTAAGCAATACAGCACAGGGTTCAGGCAGCTGTTGGTGTGCGCCAAGCACACAGTGACGGGGAAAGCATAGGTCTGCAAGGAGTAGTATGTGTTGTCCCAAGGTATGACGTTGAGTTTGACCAGGACGCCCCAAAATGTTATCAAGTGATTGGGTAGCCAACAGCAGAAGAAGGCAAGCATAACGATGGTGATGGATCTAGTTACTCGGGACTTTCTCCTGGGGTTGCTGGCACCAATGTGTTGATGTCTCAGGAACCTGATCAGGAGCAAATAAGACACGGACAAGATGACTAGCGGCAGGATGAAGGCCAGGATGATCTTCTGGATGTGGTACAGCGCCAGCCAGTATTGTCCATTGTCCGGGAAGTCCAGCAGACAGAGTTTCTCGCCGGCAGTGCTGCTGACGGTGGCGAAGACGGCGGTGGGCAGCGTGGCCAGGCCGGCGGCGGCCCAGAGTAGCGCGCTGACCCATTTGACGGAGCAAGACAGCTGGCTATTCCTTGCCTTCAGAGCCGAAGCCACTGACCAGTAACGGGCGATGCCCATCGCTGTCAGGAAGAAAACGCCCGCGTACATGTTCATGACCGTCACCGACTGGATGATTTTACACATGGCATCTCCAAAGGGCCAGCTGAAGTCCAAGGCTGTGTCCACTGCCCAGAACGGAAGGGTCAGGACGAACTGGAAGTCGGTCGCCGCCAGGTTGAGAATGAAGACGCAGATGGTGGACTTGCTGCGCCCTGGTTTAGCCTTCATCAGCAAAAAGACCAGCAAGTTTCCAACTAGGCCGACGGCGCAAACCATCGAGTAGGTGATGGAGATGAAGATTCTCAAAACGTGAGAGCCGTCTCCGTGAAACGCCATCTCGTACATGCTGCAGTTATGGGCGCCAGACACTAGAGTACAGTTGTAAATCCACAACGTAGCGTTCAACACCAAGTCATCCATCTCTTCCA
The DNA here is from genome assembly GCF_030028105.1 of Mobula birostris. Lineage (NCBI taxonomy): Eukaryota > Metazoa > Chordata > Chondrichthyes > Myliobatiformes > Myliobatidae > Mobula > Mobula birostris. The sequence continues at coordinate 4,490,694 of NC_092383.1, read as the reverse complement.
ACCTGCTGCGTTCGACTGGCGTCAGACTTGCGAATGAGATTATAACCCAACTCACTCCCGGTGCTTAGCAAACTTAAAGAACCCAAGGTAAGATCTTTGGCTGATGGTGTGGTGTGCAGTTCGGCCCCAGACCTGACCACAGGGTCCCGGAGGCACCTGGGCAGCGGTTGGTTCTCTAGTCATCTGAAGACAAGGCGTTTGAATTAAGTCAACCTGTACGGCCCGCCCTTTTCCTTGCTCCCATTGGCCTTTCCTTGGCGGATTCTGCGCAGCCACTGGTCCTCGGATACATCAATCAGGCGGTAGGCTTTGGCAGGAGGGGCATTTACCCCACGACGCATGCGCTTTGCCACTGTCCAGGGTGCTGAAGCTCCTACGATCGGGAAGAGAAAAGATCTTCGCATTTTCAGAGGAAAATTCCTTACTTTATTATTCATTTACTTCTGTTTGTTTTGTTTGGAAAGATAGTTATTAAACGTGGGAGTGTTTCAAAAGGACAGGGTGAAGAAGGGTTCTTGTGTTTTGGGGCTCCCAACCTGTTGTACTGCTTTAGAATGACACGGGTACGAGCAAGTCATAGCCTTTCACTGGGGCACTCACTTCGCCCGAGGGCAGAGTGACGAACGAAATTCCTTTGCTCAAGTAAATATTATCACACATTAGGAGCCGAGAAGGGGGAATTTACAGTAAGTGCGCCGCCTCACTGAATCCACGCCGAGGGCGATTCTTCTTAATTCCCCGACGTGAATTTAGGTTCAGTTTAATACTGCAGTTGAATAGGAAAGGTGGTCGTAATGCGAAACGGAATCTAATGTCCGTGTTCAGTGATTGGAAAACAGCTTGTACGCGAACGGTGGAGATGTGGCAGACAGAAACCGTCCAGCGAAACGAGCCTCGACACCAGTAACAATTCAGACCAGAGAATTATTATCATCATCTTAATCCCGCAATAATTATCACGGGAAGAAGCGCAAAATAACAGTACATTTCCTTATAGATATCCAGGGATGTTTTTCTCTGCATCTGAACATATTATGTCTCCCTGCGGGATTACCGTTCCATAATATCCCAATAACCTAATGTTTGGTGTGTTCAGTATCGATCGGTGCCTTCTACAGTGTTACAGCCCTTCGGCCCAACTCGTTTGTGTCGACCAAGATCTAAACTCAGTGGCCACTTTATTTGCTATCTCCTGTACCTAATAAAGTGACCACTGAATATATGTCCGTAATCTTCTGTCCTATAGACCATTCATTTCAAGGTCTGACGTGTTGTGCATTCAGAGATGCTCTTCTGCTCATCATTGCTGTAACGCGTAGTTATTTGAGTTACTGTTGCCTCCCTGTCAGCCTGAACCAGTCTGGCCATTCTCCTCTGACTTCTCTCATTAACAAGGTGGTTTCACCTACAGAACTGCCACTCACTTGATTTTTTTTCTTGTTTTTTGCACCATTCTAGAGATTGTTGTGCTTGAAAATCCCAGGAAATCAGCAGTTTCTAAGATCCTGAAACCTCCCCTTCTGGCACCAACAATCATTCCATGGCCAAATTCACTTAGATCACGCAACTAAACCCCTTGAACATGTCTGCATGCTTATTTTTTTTTGTATGGCACAGAAACAGGCTGTTTGGTCTATCTAGTCCAGGCCGAAACAATTTAAACTGCCTACTCCCATTGACCTGCACAGGGACCATAGATTTCCATATCCCTACTATCCACGTACCTATCCAAACTTCTCTAAATTGTTGAAATCGAGCTCACATACACCACTTATGCTGGCAGCTCATTCCACACTCTCATGACCCTCTGAGTGAAGAAGTTTCCCCTCATGTTTCCCTTAAACTTCTCGCCTTTCACCCCTTATCCATGACTTCTGACTGTAGTCCTACCCAATCTTAGTAAAAAAAAGACTGCTTGCACTTACCCTAGCTATACCTCTCATAATTTTGTATACTTCTATCAAATCTCTGCTCAATCTTTTACCTTCTGAAGTATACAGCCCTAACCTATTCAATCATTCAATCTTTCCTTATAATTCATCTTCTGTACTCAATAAATTGATTTATGAAGGCCAACGTGCCAAAAGCTTTCTTTATGAACCTATCTACCTGTGATGCTTTTATGCATTCATTTGCCACCACATCTCTCTCTGGCTATCCATCCCATAGGATGATGATGGTTCCTTTCAGTTAGAAAGGAACTGTGTGTGCATGAGTGGATTTTAGGTGGGTAGGGGGTTGCACAGGTCCAGACCCACCCTCTTGACATCCCCTCCCAGATCCAGTGGCATAGTGGGGTCCAAGATGGCTGGGGGAAGTTCTGTTGCAGTGAATGGCCAGACCAAGCTTTGGTGCAGGCGATGCCCTTTCCGCACTTCACAGCATGTTTGTGCTAGATGGCTGTTGACCCTACAAGGGTTCATCCGCCCTTTGACAGGTCGTGCTTTTCGTCTTGCAGGGTGTCTAGCCACCCTCCTCACCAGGCAAGCCTGATGGGAGAGCCGGTTTAGTCGCCGACCACCCGACCATGCGACAGGTAGTACTGGGTTACATGGTACCAGTAGCACCCAGACGAGTGACCTGACAGCACATGATTGTTGTCATTGCTACATGATTGGATATTTGCATTAAAGAGCAGGTGTACGGGTGTACCTATAAAGAGGCTACTGGGTGGAAACTGGTCCCACTTGCCCAGGTGTCAGGCTTTCAAGTCCATTCGTTCAAGTTTTCTTCTGTTTCTGTTAGTGTGTTTTGTTCAAATGCCACTCCAGTGAGTAATGAAATATCATCTGTTGTCATACTTAAGTGCTGAAACGTGGGTCCCATTTTGGCCGAGCGCTGTCCGGGGCAGAGGAGATTTCAGTGACCCTCCTCCATTGAATCGCAAACCCAGGCCCCGGCAAGGGGTTTTGGAGGTTTGAATGCTCATGAGAAGATGTACAGGGACAAATCTGTTATGTCTGTCAAGTCAACACCCTGAAACGATGTTTGGGGTAACAGGGGTAATTGGCTGATTTTCAGCTCTTTGTACGCTGACAGACCATGTGAATAAAAAGGAACAAGATGATGGAGGAACTCTGAGGGTCAAGTAGCATCTGTAGAGGAAGAGGGATGGACTCATTTTGGGACCCTTCATCAGGATGAGATTGCAGAGAGGAGATGGCTGGTATAAAAGGGAGAGTGGGAAGGAGGAGGTAGGAGCTGGATTTGGAATTGGTTTATTATTGTCACCTGTACTGAGAGACAGTGACTGTGCAGCAGCATTTGCGGGCTGCCCCCCTGCACATGTTTGGTTGCCAACGCAAAATGACGCATTTCACTGGATGTGGACGTGACAAGTAAATCTGGATCAGAAATCCGAAAAGCTTATCTTGCATACAATTCATAGGGGTCAGATCATTACACAGTGCATGGAGGTTATTTTATAGGCATCCGTTAGTCTCGTGAGACCATGGATTTGCGCCTTGGAAGGTTTCCAGGGCGCAGGCCTGGGCAAGGTTGTATGGAAGATCGGCAGTTGCCCATGCTGCAAGTCTCCCCTCTCCACGCCACCGATGTTGTCCAAGGGAAGGGCACTAGAGCCAATACAGCTTGGCACCAGTGTCGTCACAGAGCAATGTGTAGTTAAGTGCCTTGCCCAAGGACACAACACGTTGCCTAGCCAAGCCTCGAACTAGGGACCTTCGGATCACTAGACCGATGCCTTAACCACTTGGCCACACGCCAACATGGAGGTAGAAGAATGTAAAACAATAAATGCTGAATAAAGTGTAAAAGCTAGTGAGAAAGCACAGTGCAGGTAGGGTCAAGCTCATAATGAGGTAGATTATAAAATTGAGTTCATCTTGTTCTAGAAAACCATTAAATAGTCTTAGACCAGTGAAGTAGCCTTGCAAATTCAAAAAAAGAAATACCTATTGATTGAAAGAAGGCCAGGAAAGATGTCCTGGTCAATGCCCACCCAGAGTCAAATCCAAAAACGAGAATCAGAATCAGGTTTACTATCGCTGATTTATATCATGAAATCTGTTGTTCTGCAGCAACAGTACAGTGCAAGACATAAAAACACTATGTTAAAAGAATAAAGAAAATGTGCAAAAGAGGAACAGTGAGGTAGTCTTCATGGGTTCATTGTCCATTCAGAAATCTAATGATGGAGGGGAAGAAGTTGTTCCCAAAACTTTGAGAGTGAGTCTTCAGGCTCCTGCCGCTCCTCTCTGACGGTGGTAATGAGAAGAGGGCATGTCCCAGATGGTGAGGACCCTCAGTGATGGACCATCTCTTGAAAATTTTCTGAATGGTCGGGGGGGGGGGAAATTGTGCCAGCAATAAAGCTGGCTGAGTCTACAACCCTCTACGGTTTATGTGATCCTGTGTATTCGAGCCTCCATACGTACAGTGTATTCCTGCACATTCTGTCTAGGTATCATGCCTTGGACTGTCTATCTGGGGGTACCAGGGCCCCCCAGGTTCCAATGCACATTCTCCTCAGATTACTAGTTGACTATTTTCACTTGTGTCTTGTTTTAGTTACAGTTCCCCTGTGCCTTGTCTTGTTTGTCTGTTTAAATTCCTTCTGTATTGTTCATCTTTGTTGAGTCCTGAGTTTACTGATGTTCTATGTGTAGTGAATCTCAAGTCCTAACCCATATTCTCTACTAACCAAACCCCAAGTGAAGATTCTTGGTTCAACTCCATTCTTGTCTCGGGTCTCCTCTGCACTTGGGTCCACCTGGTCTGTCTTCCCTGGTAGTCCACTGTCTAAAGATATGGAACTTCACCATAGCAACCCCAGCTCAAACCCAGTCTGCCAACCACTCATGATACACTAGGTACCTAATAATTTTATACATTTCTACTTGGACTCCATTCTTCCACAGAAAGCAATTCCGTTCTATCCAATTTCTGCTCTAACAATAGGCATCAGACCTGAAACATTAACTCTGTTTCTCTCTCCGCAATTGCTGTCTGACTTGTTGAATGTTTCTGTTTGTGTATGCAATGTTTACCTCAGCTAAAACCTTCCAAATCCTAGTAATTTTGTTTTACTTTTCTAATTCACTTCATTAGTTTGATTCATGACTTGAAGACATTTACTTGATATCTATTTACTGCTTGCTATTTCTCAGCAAAGATTGAAGATTTTTGTAAAAGATTGGCTTATTTGTCACTTGAACACATACTGCCTGTTCAGTCTCCTGCCAACTGGTAGGAGATACAGAAACATCTTAGACAAAGGAGTAAGACTGAAAAACAGCTTCTTCCCAAGGGCTGTTAAGCAGCTGAATGCTACACCCTGGCTTGCCACTGACCTTGAGTGTTATGGACTATTGAAGTCACTTGTTGCATGCAAAGATGAAATTTGTTTTAAATTAAGCCATACACCGTGTATTATAAATACCTATTTTGCACAGACAGGAGCAGTACACAATCTCATTGGCTTGGGCAATGGCCATGAAGTTCCATTCTATTCTACACTGATTGAAACATACAGTGAAACGCGTCACTGCATCAGCAACCAGCACAATTCGAGGACTGTGCTGGGGGCAGCCCGCAAGTATTGCCATTCTTCTGCTGCCAACGTAACGTGCCCACAGCTTGCTAACCCTCACCCGTATGTCTTTGGAACATGGGAGGAAACTGGAGCACCTGGCTGAAACCTGCCTTGTCGAGGGGAGAACCTGCTAACTCCTAACAGACAGCGATGGAAAGTGAACCCCGATCACTGCCACTGTAAAGTGTCATGCTAGTCGCTGTACAAACACACTTAATATTCCTAACTCTCTCTTGATTTAAGAGATTTATCAGATGCATACACATTCACTTAATTAAACAACTGTACTAGTGGTAATTAACTTCCGTTTTGTCACCAAAGACTTATAAATTTCTATAGATGTACGGTGAATTCTGACTGGTTGCATCATCTCTTGATATGGAGGCTCCAAAGCACAGGATCACAAGAGGCTGACGACGGTTGCAGACTCAGACAGTTCCATCACAGGCACTGCCCTCCCCACCTCTGAGGAGTTTGTGCCTCCAGAAGGTGGCGTCCATTACTAAGGACTCTCTCCATGCAGGATATATCCCCTTCTCGTTACTGTCATCAGGGACGAGGCACAGGAGCCTGAAGACCCAGCCTCAACAGTTCAGGAACAGCTCCTTCCCCTCCACCATCAGATGTTTGAAAGGTCCATGAACCCACGCAAACACCCTCATTATTTTTTTACTTCTGCACTAATTATTTATTTTGTAATTTATAGTAATTTTATGTCTTTGTGCTGTACTGCTGCTGTCCTTTCTGACAGTCTCACTACACGCTGCCTTTACTTGTCTACCAATTGTCCCCTCCTCAGTCCTATCACTCTGGTTCCCATCACCCCGGCAAATTAATTTAAACCTTTCTCAACAGTTCTGGGAAACCTGGTTGCAAGGATATCGGTTCCCCTTGGGCTCAGGTGTAACCCATCCCATTTGTACAGGCGTCCCATTTGTACGGACATTCCGCTTGTACGGGCATCCCATTTGTACAGGGATCCCATTTGTACAGGGATCCCATTTGTACAGGGATCCCAATTGTACAGGCATCCCAATTATACAGGCATTCCATTTGTACAGGCATTCCATTTGTACAGGCATCCCATTTGTACAGGTCATTCCTTCCCTACAGGAGATCCCAATGATCCAGAAATCTGAAACCCTGCCCCCCCCACACGCTCCTCAGCCATGCATTCATCTGCCAAATCAACCTATCCTTACGCTCACTGGCATGTGGCACAGGCGGCAATCCAGAGATTGCTACCCTGGAGGTCCTGCTTTTCGGCTTTTTACCTAGCTCTCAATATTCTTCCTTCACGACCTCTTCCCTTTTCCTACCTCTGTCATTGGTGCCAATACGTATCAAGGCTTCTGGCTGCTCACATTTTGCTTTAGAATGCTGTGGGCCGAATCAGAATGTCACCGATTCTGCCACCTGGGAGGCAACATACCAGCGAGTGTCTCTGTTGCGTCCACAGAACATCGCGTCTACTCCTCTACCTATGGAATCCCCTATCACTACTGCAGTCCTCTTCCCCCTCCTTCCCTTCTGAATCACAGCGCCGGACTGTGGGTCAGAGACCTGGTCACGGCAGCTTCCCCTTGATAGACCATCCCCCCTCAACAGTACCCAAAACATTATATATATTATTGAGGGGAACAGCCACAGAGGTACTCTGTACTCGCTGCCCACTTCCTTTCCCTCTCCGGACAGTCACCCAAGTACCTGCCTCATGCAACTTAGTGCTGACTACCTCCCACTTGCTCCTATTTTTCACCTCCTCAGTCTCTACCCGGGGCTCGCATGGCTGACAATAGTAAAACCGAGAAGCTGCTGACCCGATGACGAGGCCCACAAACACCGCCAAAGGACAGAGACAGGGGAGCTTCATTGCTGCCTTAAACACCAGTGGCGTAACAGACAGTAAGTGTTTGGGGATGGGTTATAATATCCAACAGGAGATGGAGTTTGCTGATAGCAAAATAATAAAGTTCAAAGTTCAAAGTAAATATCATTATCAAAGTACATATATGTCACCGTATACAAACTTGGGCATACAGTACTCAGCAAAACTATAGAATAGTAACCATAACCATCAATGAAAGATCAACCAGAGTGCAGAAGACCACAAACTGTGCAAATGCAAATATAAATAAATAGCAATAAATAACAAGAACATGAGATAATGAAATATCTTTAGTCCTTAAAGTGAGTTAATTGGTGGCAGGAACATTTCAATGATGGGGCAAGTGAGTGTAGTTATCCCTTTTTGTTCAAGAGCCTGATGGTTGTGGGGCAATAACTGTTCTTGAACTTGGTGGTGCAAGTGCTGAGGCTCTTGTACCTTCTTCCTGACGGCAGCAGCAAGTAGAGAGCATGGCCTGGGTGGTGGGGCTCTCTGATAATGGTTGCTGCTTTGTAGACTTCAACAGAAAAAAAGATAACACAAGTAGAAAATAACAGATAATTCTGTTCCAGTAGAGTCTGATGGGGAAATGTTATTTTAAAATAATTGGTTCTTGGAATTTATTTTTTCATTTTGGCTGACAGTGAAGGCAAAGAAAATGTGATGGTTTAAGAACCTCACTACTTAAAGCAAATGTTTGTGGAGAAACACCAGTTTGAACTGTCAAGGTGATTGATGGTTTTTCTTCGCAAACAACAGGAATTCTGCAGATGCTGGAAATTCAAACAACACACATCAAAGTTGCTGGTGAACGCAGCAGGCCAGGCAGCATCTGTAGGAAGAGGTGCAGTCGACGTTTCAGGCCGAGACCCTTCGTCAGGACGATGGGTCTCGGCCTGAAACGTCGACTGCACCTCTTCCTACAGATGCTGCCTGGCCTGCTGCGTTCACCAGCAACTTTGATGTGTGATGGTTTTTCTTGGCTGGTTCAGATCGAGAGTCTCTTCCACATTTCTGTCTCTCATGGAAGTTCAATGTTGGCAATTTATGGGACAGACAACCAGGAGCCTGTAATCAACTTAGTGTAATGTTAGGTTTCTACACAGATGATTGATATAACAAATTATCTGCAATGTAAACAGGAAATGCTAGGGACCCTTCAGAAGGTCTTCACTTCAGATTTTCACCACTTGCAGTTTTTTCTTATTTTCATTTGTAAATCACTTAAAACTATTCAACTTTCCAAATCACTTCAACTTCTCACTGACCTCCAGCTTGGCTGATAGTTGCAGAATTCCTGCAGCTTCTTGTGAGGAGTTTGCATGTTCGCCCCGTGACCGCGTAGGTTTCCTCCGGGTGCTCTGGTTTCCTCCCACATTCCAAAGATGTACCGGTTGTTAGGTTAATTGGTCATTGTAATTTATCCTGTGATTAGGCTGGACGGTGCAGCTTGAAGTGTTGGAAGGGCCTGTTCTATGCTGAACCTCAATAACTAAGTGTACACTAAAGTGAAGGTTTCTCTGGCAGTCAATCTGGGCTGGAGGTGCTATCTTAAGTTCTGCATCTCAGATATACTGTAGTTCTGAAGAAAGGTCTCATACCTGAAACGTGAACCCATTTTCTCCTCCCACAGAGGCTACCTGACCAGCTGAGTGTTTCCAGTACTGCCTTTTTAATTTGGACTTCCAGCATTTTTGACTTTTATGAGTCTGCTCCGCCATTCGATCATAGTGGATTTCTTTTCCCTCTCAATTCCATAGGGGAGGGGAGGAAAAGATGGTGGTGTGACGCAGCGTGCGCGGCCGCTCCGAAATGATATCGTATGTGTAACTAGGAGCCGTGCACAATCCTGATTTGATGGAGACAGACATGAAGAAGCATGGAGGAACATCTGGAGAAACTTCTGAAATGCCTGCTTCGCTGCCGCTGCTACTGTGCGATCGAGAATCTCTGGAGGGGAAGGCCCTAAATCCTTGGCTTTGCCTATTGCCTGTTGCCGGGGCTGGGGTGGAAGCACTCAGCAGAGATGGTGCTCGGTGCTCGGTGACGGAGGCTCGAAGTTTTTGGACGGAGTCAGAGTCGGACTGTGGTTGAGTGCTTCCAGGATGCTGCATCGGCAAGTTTGCAGCACTGGACGCTCATGGCAGGGAGAGTTTCTCCCTTCAACAGTCTGTGTGAGATGATGGGATTTTCGAGAGACTTTGAGTCTTTTTTTTTACTGTGCCCATGGTCTGTTCTTCATCAAATTTCAGTATTGCTTTGCTCTGTTGTAACTATATGTTATAATTATGTGGTTTTTGTCAGTTTTTTTTAGTCTTGGTTTGTCTTGTGTTTCTGTGTTACCACTCTGGAGGAACAAATTGCATCATTTCTTAATGCATGCATTACTAAATGACAATAAAGGAGGACTGCATGTCCTCATAATCTAATCTAATCTAATCTAATTCCATTCTCCTTCCTTCTCCCATAACCTTTGACACCCTGACTAATCAAGAGTCTGTCAACCTCCACTTTAAATATACAAGCTGACTTGGCCTCCATAGCCTTCTGTAGCACTGAATTTCACTGACTTACCACACTCTGGCTGAAGAAATTGTGAGGTTGTGCCCTTTGGTCCTAGACCCCCCACTTTATGAAACATCCTCTCCGCATCCACTCTGTGTGGGCCATTCAACATTTGACAGGTCTCAATGAGATCTCTTCGCGTTCTTCTAAATTCCAGTGAGTACAGGCCCAGAGCCATCAAATGTTTCTCATATCAGAAGCCTTTCATTCCTGGAATCATTAATGTGAATCTCCCTTGAACCCTCTCCCCCAATGTCAGCACATTCTTCCTTAAATAAGGGGCCTAAAACTGCTCACAATACCCAAGTGAGGCCTCACCAGTGCTTTACATAGTCTCAAAATTACATCCTTGCTTTTATATTCTAGTGCTCTCAAAATGACTGCTAACATTGCATTTGCTTTCTTCACCACTGACTCAACCTGCAAGTTAACCCTTAAGGTTCAGCCCAGTACATCAAGGGTGAAACCCTCCCAATCATTGAGCACATCTACGTGAAACGTTGCTGTAGAAAAGAAACATCCATCATCAAAGCTCCTCACCACCCAGACCAGGCTCTTTTCTCCCTGCTGCCATCAGGTAGCAGGTACAAGAGCCTCAGGACTCGCACCACCAGGTTCCAGAACAGTTACTACCCCTCAAACATCAGGCTCTTGAACAAAAGGGGGTAGTTACACTCATTTAAGAACTTTGTTATATTGTTATTTCATGCTGGTTATTTATTGTTATTTACTTATATCTGTATTTGCACAGTTTGTTTATAGTTACTGACTGTTCTATAGATTTGCTAAGTATGCCTGCAGTAAAAGAATCTTGAACTTTGAACTTTGAAGGGGATGGCCGCAGGGGTACACTGCATTGGCTCCTTAAACTCTATTCCCTTCCTGACTGCCACCTAGTTTCCTGTGTCCTGCACCTTGTGTGTAACTTCCTCTCTATATGTCCTATCTATCACCCCTTCAGCTTCCTGAATGATCCGGAGTTCATCCAGTTCCAGTTCAACTCCTTAACACGGATTGTTGGAAGCTGCAGCTGGATGCACTTCTGGTAGTTGTAGTCGTCAGGGACGCCGGAAGTCTCCCTGCCTTCCCACATCCCGCAAGAGGAGCATTCCACTATCCTGCCTGGCATCTCTATTGTTCGAACTGATCAAATGTAAAGGGGTGGGGGGGGGGAACTCTCCCTCCAGGTTTTCTTTTTTTGCCGCCTTTGACTGAAGCCTCTCCTTGCCGAAGCCTTGAAGAGCTAAAGTCTCAAAACTCCCCTTTAATTCTGTCCACTCCAACGATGGCCGCCTCGCTTGCCTTCCTTCAGTTTGCTCTTGCTAATCAATTCCAAACACCGATTGGTCACTGGCCAGAGCTCCAAAAAACTGCTGTGAGTTGCTGACTTTTATACTCGGCCAGCGAACCAGAGTAAAATTCTGCCCTCTCAACCTTCTGAAATCCTGTTTGGTTGCTGGTCAAGACTCTGTGCTGTTTGATGGCTTCAGGCCTGTACTCGCCCAAATTCAGAAGAATGGGGGAGGGGGTGATGGGCAAGAGGCCACAGCTCCCAAATAGAGGGATGTCCATTTAGAACAGAGATGAGGAGGGATTTCTTCAGCCAGAGGGTGATGGATCTCTGGAATTCCACCAGAGGGCAAGTCATTGGGTATATCTAAGGCAGAGGTTGATAGATTCTTGATTAGTGAGGATATGAAGGGTTCCAGGGAGAGGGCAGAGACTGGGGCTGAGAGCGAAATGGATCCAACATGGTGAAGTGGCAGAGCAGACTCGATGGGCTAAATGGCCTAATTCTGCTCCTATATCTTATTGTCTTATGACCTGATGGTCTCATCTATAGAGAGAGCACATTTCCGGTCAATAACTCAGCCCTGTTCAAAGTAAGTTTATTATATATCTCCATATACAACTCTGAGATTCATTTTCTTGTGGGCATACTCAATAATAGAGTCAAGGAAAGAGCGCACCAACATGATAATTCAACCGGTGTGCAAAAGGCAACAAGCTGTGCAAATACAAAATGAAAGAAACAATCATAATAAATAAATAGGCATTAAATATCAAGGATATGAGATGAAGAGTCCTTGAATACTACAGCAGAAAGAGCATGAAGAATGCAGAATTCCTTAGGAATGTCACTTGGACAGTTTCACAGATAGGTGAAGCTTAGGGCAGGGATTCCCAGCCTGGTGTCCATGGAGCCCTTGTTTAATGATATTGGTCCATGGCATAAACAAAGCTGGGAACCCCTGGCCTAGAGGGATATGTGCCAAATGCAGACAAGTGGCACTAACTCAGATGGGACTCTTGGTCAGCGTGAACTATAAGCACAAGAGATTCTGCATATATTGGAATTCCAGAGCAACACACACGAAATGCTAGAGGAACTCAGCAGGACAGGCAGCATCCATGGAGAGGAATAAAGAGCCGGCATAGTGGATCGAGACCCTTCATCAGATTGGCCCATACTGTCCGCTCTTTATTCCTCACTTTAGGTGTTGCCTGATCAGCATGGGCCAGATGGGCTGATGGGCCTGGTTCTGTCCAGTATGACCGTATTCAGGAGCAGATCTAAACTGCAATGGATTAAATCTGAAACAGAGAGGGTCTCAGAGGAAAGATCCGGTTGTGAGTTTTAGGAGGAGTGATGCCACAGATAAGAAGGTAAACAAAATAATGAAAATGAGCAAATTTAAAAACTTACACAGAAGTTCCCTCAGGCAGAATTCTAAAGGGAGAGCATTGCTGAATAAATGCCAATGAGTTGAAGAATAATCCAAAAAAAATACAAGGGCTGAAATACACTGCATAGCACAGTGAACACTTCAAACAACTTTTTATAAAGCTGCTTACATTGTAGATACATGCTGTGATTTATGTATTTATGCATATTTTATCCATATCTGCACTTTAAACTCTAACTTATTTTTACATAATTCTTTATTCTTCACGATAGTTGATTGCTGTTTTTGTTGCATGTCACACCAACACACCATCCTAGTTAGTTCCTCAGCCCCTCTGCCTATTACCCCTGGCACTACATTGCCCTTGAACTCTGCCATGGACGGTCCCAAGCCCGGCTGCGGGAGGAGAAGGGTTGGGTATGGGGCTAGCAACTCCATCCCATAAAACCCAGCGCTACAGAAATGCCAGTAGAAGCTCCAAAGGCCTCAGCCCTGGGCGAGAAAGCTCCAAGGGCCTCAGCCCTGGGTGAGAAAGCTCCAAAGGCCTCAGCCCTGGGCGAGAAAGCTCCAAAGGCCTCAGCCCTGGGCGAGAAAGAATACACAAAGAAGATGGGCTACACTTAGAGACAATGTGAAAGAATGGCCTGGGACTGAGGACTGATGAGCTACTTTCGGTGGCCTATGCCCCAGTAGGAATAATGGGATCAAGAAGAATAATAATAATACACTGCACTGTAAACACTTTAAACCACTGTTTATAATGCTATACATTGTAAATACATGCTGGTATTTATGTATTAGGCCAGCAGAGCAGTGGCATCCGCACCAGACTTCGAGGCGAATGGTCCTGGCTTTGAATCTTCCATCCCTGTTCGGTTGAGCGTCGAGCTAGCAACTTGGGCTTTCAAAATCAGAGAAAAAATACCAAAGAAACAGCAAAGTCGCCACCACAAGCCGTGGAAAGGAACAACAATTTATGTATTTATGCACATTTTATTCCATATCTGTACTTCAAGCTCTAACTTTATTTTTTTAATTTAATTCTTTAATAATCGGTTAGCAGAGGGGAAGAGGCGATTCAGGATCAGCTTCTTCCTCTCTGCCATCCGATTTCTGAATGGACCTTGAACCCAGGGACACTACCTCACTACTTTTTTATTTCTGTTTTTTTTTGTACTACTAACTTTAACTTAACTATTTAATAAACATATACATACTTACTGTAACCCAGTTTTTTCTCTGTAGTTATTTATCATGTATTTCATTGTACTGCTACTGTAAGTTGACAAATTTCATGGCATATACCAGTGATACTAAATCTGATTCTGATTCTAATAATTGTTGACGTTTTTTATTGCACGCCACACCCTGACCAACACAGACACACATACACACAACAAAAAATGGATATGGCAAATAAAATTGATCCCAAAGTTGTTCCTAAGATCTACAGTACCTTGCTGTTGTACTGAGAAGCATTCAGGAAATGAGGAAAGGGAACTTCTTTGAATACATTGCATTCCAAACAGTCAGCAAGCCCAAGAAGGCTATGAAGTAAGATAATCATGGCATTGCTCTTTCTTCACTGTTGACACAAACAATATGCAAGCACTGAGTCCTGCCTTGGGTAATTTTACACAGATCTACTGTACCGACATTTGGAGCAGTTCTACACCCCAATTTGTTTGAGGTTTGTGTGGTTTGCATTTAATGATGGGTATCTCAGAGCAGTTCAAACACAGTTACGCTAATGCCATGCAATACCATTCTGATCCAATTAGTATCAAACCAGTCGCCTTCAATGGAATACCAATTCAATTCTCCACCAAATCCCGGTAATTACATAATAAATAAGACCAGAAGTCTGGTTAAATAGAAGTCCGAGTAGCCTCCAACCTGATGGTTTTTCTAATTTCTGGTAATATCTCCCCCTTACCCTTCTGTCTTGTTCTGGCTCCTCTCTCACCCCTTCTCTTCTCTTCACCTGTCCATCACCTCCCTCCTTCACAAGTATACCTACCTTTCCTTAGAAAGAAAAACGAGATCAGTGCACTGTATCCCAGATTTCGTCCCACCAGGAGCAATACATCACAGTTTGTCAACTCAAAGTATTCCTGCACTGAGGGACAGTGTACCACTCAAGTTTTCTAATTGAAGATTAACTTTAATCTTCCTTGAACAAGAAGGCACAACAGCGCCTCCATTTCCTTGCACCCTCCACCCCCCACCATCTTAACTGAATTTTATAGGAGCATCATTGAGAGCGTCCTGACGAGCTGCATCTCATCTGGTATGGGAGCAGCAGAGCATCGGACCGCAAGTCCCTACAAATTACCGTGAGAATGGCTGAGAGGATCATAGCAGTCTTTCTACCATCATCGGGGATATTTATCAGGAGTGCTGTCTAGGTAGGGTTGTTATAATTATCAAAGATCCCACCCGTCCATCCAGCATCCTCTTTTACTTTCTACCAGCAGGCAGGAGACTCCGATGCGTAAAAACAAGGACAGTTAGGATGGAGAACAATTTCTTCCCTCAGGCTACTAGGCTTCTGAACTCCCTGCAATATCACATTCAGAGTGTCACTGGTTAATCTGTTCTGTACCCAACAATATTTAATTCATGCACTTTACTTTGTTTACTTATGTGTAATTCATTTGTAGAATTTATCCTTACTTTCATAAGTTATTGTGTGTTATGTGTACTACTGTGCTTTACACCCTAGTTTGGAGAAAAGTCTCATTTGATGGTATGCATGTATATAATTTAATGACAATAAACTTGACTTGACTTTATTTGTCACATGTCCTGCCGAGGGGTTTTGGCCCGAAATGCCGGCTGTACTTCTTTTCCATAGATGCTGCCTGGCCTGCTGATTTCCTCCAGCTTTTTGTGTCTGTTGCTTGGATTTCCAGCACTGCAGATTTTCTCGTTTGTGTTCTCGACAGTTATAGCTTATTTATTTATTATTATTTCTTCTTTTATTTCTCTTTCTTTTTGTATTTGCAGTTTTTTGCACATTGGTTGTTTGTCCATCCTGTTGGGTGTGGTCATTCATTGATTCTATTGGGTTTCTTGTATTTACTGTGATTGTCCACAAGAAAATGAATCTCAGAATTGTATATTGTTGTTGTTCGTCCATCGTCGACGTTGATGAGGACCTCGATACCATTATGATGGTGTCGAGACTAGCGCGTGGTTTGGATTTAAGTGAGGGAGAGTTGCGCAGCGTCAGCCTTGCTCTCTCTTCCCAATTCCCATCTGGATCCAGTGGCAAGACAGAATCAAGACGGCTGGAGATAGGACTAGGCGCAGTGGATGACCAGGACATCTTCTGTGTCTTGTTCTGCTCTACACGTTCCACGATGCTTGCAGACACCGCCTTCTTGACCGTTGGACCTTCCGTTGGACTTGTGTGCTCAATCCGCCGGAGTCTGTCTTCACATGCTGGGATAGACAACTCCCTATCTCACCGAGGGTTTGAGACCCGTTGGCTACCCTCACCTGGTTTAGCCGGCTTGTCGAAGCCGTTACCCAGAGTGTGGCCACTGTCACATGCAAACAGCTACGGGGAGCCACAGGTGAGAGCTAAGTGCCAGGTTGGGACCAAAGGTGGACTAACCGCCTTGAACAGGATGCAACATGTTCCCCCACCAGAGGTGCTACCCCTCCCTGACACCCCATACACCCCAAGAATTGTATATGGTGACATATAGAATGTACTTTGATAATAAACTTACTTTTAACTTTGAACTCTAATAGATCCCGTACCTTTTAATCTCCAGAAATCCAGATATGTTGCCCTCCAAAGATAATTGCAATCTTTTTTTCTCAACATATCCTCTTGGCAGAATCTGTAACTGTTTAATTATTTCTTCTTTGTTCAATAATGTTACATTTCCAGATTGCATCATCATCCTTGGAATATCCCAAGGCTGTGAAATTTGATGCTTCATTGCAAGTTCTTTCTTTTCTTCCTCTCTTTAGACCAGGGGTTCTTAAGCCATTTTTTAAATGCCATGGACTCTTTTAGCAGTCCTGTGAAACCTTCTCAGAATAATCTATTTGTGACAACTGAAATACGATATGAAAATATCTGCGATTTCTGTTGGTGACAAAGTCACAGATAAGGCTAATACTACTGTGGTTTGTTGCCTACACTCATCATTGAAGGAAATGGTAAATTTCAGTCAAAGATTTGTGAAAATAAAGATGTAAATCTTTTCCAATCCCACGGACCCCCTGGAATCTATCTGTGGACCCTCGATGGCTCTGTAGAGCCTAGGTTAAGAACCCCTGCTTTAAACATACATGTTTCAGTGAGGGAGTTAAAAAAGAATGAGTGTGCACATTTGTATGTGTGTGAGTGTGTTTGTGTCTGTGTGAGTGTGTGTGTATGGATGTGTGTGAGTGTGAGCATGTGTGTGTGTGTGTTTGTCAGCGAGGTACAGAGATGGGAAACAAGCTTGTCCATATGCGTGTGGAAAAAAACACACAAGTAGTCCAAAAAGATATCAGAATAGTGAGGTAGTGTTCCTGCATTCACTGTCCATTCAGAAATATGATGGTGGAGAGGAAGAAGCTGTTCCTAAAATTACCTAAATACATTAGAGTACCACAGTGTGGTGCATAAAATTTGGATTGGCATTGGTATTGGTTTATTATTGTCACGTGCTGAGTTACAGTGAAGTGTTTGTCTTGCACACAGTATATACCATCATCTACTCTTAGATAGATACATGGAGCTTAGTAACACAGAGGGCTATGCAGTAGGGTAATTCTAGGAAGTTTCTAGAGTAGGTTACATGGTTGGCACAACATTGTGGGCCAAAGGGCCTGTAATGTGCTGTAGATTTTTAAGTTTCTATATCATCATTATGTGCTGTGTTGTATGACATGGGCGATCATGGACTTTCCATGACCATAATTGTCCTTTGGCAAATTTTTCAACACAAGTGGTTTGCCATTGCTACCTTCTGGGCAGTGACTTTACAAGATGGGTGACTCCAGCCATTATCAATATTCTTCAGAGATTGTCTGCCTGGCATCAGTGGTCGCATCACCAGGACTTGTGATATGCACCAACTGCTCATATGACCACCCACCACCTGCTCCCATGGCTTCACATGACCCTGATCAGGGGCTGAGCAGATGGTACACCTTGCCCAAGGGTGACCTGCAGGCTAGTGAAGGGAAGGAGCACCTTACACCTTCTTTAGTAGAAACGTAACTCCACCCCACCACCCAACTGTTCATACAGATCACATCATTACACAGTGCATTGAACAGTGTAGAACAATTATAAGGGAAGTAGTGAGTCGATCCGTAGGGATGCCAAGCTCCGGCCCCACCTTGCATCAATCTTCTATTTTTTTGTTTCCATTACTGTTCAATATACAGCGCCAATCTGTTACTGGACTGTCTTAGGAATGAAAATACCATTATTCCTTAAACACAAACAACATCCAACGAATATAGCAGAAGACTCAGATTCAGATTCATTTATTTATCACATGTAGCTCGAAAAGTGAATTGCATCGTTTCTGTTAACAACAATCGCATCCTTAGGATGCGCTGGGGGCAGCCCGGAAGTATCACCGCGCGTTCTGATGGCAACATAGCATGCCCACAGTGCTTGGCAGAACAATACAGAACACACCCAGCAATGTTTTGGGCCAAGACCCTTCACTACGAATGAAAAGGGAGGGGCAGAAGCCAGAATAAGACGAGTGGATGGTGTCTCCCACCCTTAATAATGCCATTTACAGTTACAGTACTGTCCAAAAGTCTTAGCCTGATATGTATAGCTAGGGTGCCTCAGTCTTTTGCATAGTATTGTAGTAATTTTATGTATTGCACTGTACTGCTGCCACAAAAAAAAACAAATTTCATGACATACGTGAGTGATGATAAACCTGATTCTGATATGGGTCTCTTTTGTGGACTGAGAGTGGGAAGGGGCAGGGAGAGGGGAATCATGGTTGGGAAAAGGGGAAAGGGAGAGAGGAGGGAGTGGGAAGCACCAGAGAGACATTCTGTAATAATAAACCAATTGTTTGGAATCAAATGACCTTGCCCGGTGTCTCAGGGCTGGGTGTGTCTGCACCCCCCCCCCCCGGTATACCTTCTCTACCACCTGTCCCACACCCCTCCCACCATACTCCACCCGCCAGATTTACAAACTCGCTCTCCGCTCCACGTCTACAAATACAGAACAATGCAAAAGTCTTAAGCTCCCTAGCTATGTACAGTAGATGTGTCTTTCGCTTTTGCACAGCACCGTATATCCAGTTACAGTTGGAGAGAAAATGCAGTGCAGGCAGAGAATAAGGTGCAAGAAAATAATGAGGTAGTTTCTGATGTCAAGAGTTCACCTTCAGTGCATAAGGGTCTCCTACAGCAGGATAGAAGCTGTCCTTGAGTCAGCTGGTGTGCAATTTCAAGCATTTGTATTTTCTGCCTGATGGGGGGTGGGAGAAAAGAGAATGTCTCTGTTGGGTGGGATTTTTGATCACGCTGGCTGCTTTACCTTGGCAGCGAGATGTGCTGACAGAGTATATAGAGGGGAGGCTGGTTTTCTGCGATGTGCCGAGCTGCGTCTACAGCTCTCTGCAATTTCTTGTGATCACGTGCAGAGCCGTTGCCATACCAAGCTGTGACAGAGGGATACCTCTCTGAAGGGGAGAAGATTGCAGGACTTTGGAGAAACGCCTAACTGCGAATCCAAATACTCGTCTGATGGATGAGTTGGAACCCCTTTAATGATGTAGGCCTTGATAATTCTTAAAATGATGCTCAGTTCTGAACATCATAAATGGTTTTAGCTTTAATTGCATTCAGATCTTTATTGATAATGGAGCTAACATGAGAACATTTTAAATCTAGAACAGAGATCAGAATATGTGGTAGGAGGACAATTTGGCTGTCTTGCCTGCCTGCCTTTTATCTATATATGCACGGGTTACCAGTCAAGAATGAGGTACAAAGGGAGCACACAGAGAATTTAATGAATGACTCATTGTTGCTTTGTTATCCACGGGTTTTCTGAAAGAACAGACATCTATATAAATAAGGATGGGAAGGCCCCCAGTGACCTGCAAGGTGAAATTGTGGGATTTGGGGTTTAGTTCCCACTGATAACAGTTGCTAGCATAACATGTTTTCTGTTAAAATGTATCTGTCCACTCCTTTAATATAGTGACTGTTCAATTGTTATTAGAGGAGAGTAATTACCCTGCATTCTCAACATATCGCCATGCAGAAAGTAAAACATTTTTCAGAATCAGAATGAAAATCAAAGTAAATTTATTATCCAAGTATTCTGAGCTGTGTGTTTGTTATGTTTATGCCACTTCAACCTGTATGTAACTCCGCCATGGACGGTCCGAAGCCCAGCTGTGAAATGAGGAGGGTTGGGCATGGGGTTAAAACCCAGAGCTACAGAAATACCAACGGAAGGGCCAAAGACCTCATCCCTGTGAAATGAAGATTCTTCAGGGATGGGCTACCCTTAGGGACAGAGGACTCTAGCGACTTATGCCCCAGTACGGGAGATGGGCTTAAGACAGAAACCTATATATTATCATACACGAATTTGTGAAACATTTTCTTGCAGGCATTTACTGGAATTAAAGAAATACACTTGAACATGAAAAATTATACACAAACAAGAACTGACTAACAACCAGTGTGCAAAAGAAGACAAACTGTGCAAATAAATAAACAGTACTGAGAACATGACTAAGACTAAGGAGCTGGTGGTGGACCTGAGGAGAGCTAAGGCATCGGTAACCCCTGTTTCCATCCAGGGGGTCAGTGCGGACATGGTGGAGGATTACAGATACCTGGGGATACGAATTGACAATAAACTGGACTGCTCAAAGAACACTGAGGCTGTCTACAAGAAGGGTCAGAGCCGTCTCTATTTCCTGAGGAGACTGAGGTCCTTTAACATCTGTCGGACAATGCTGAGGATGTTCTATGGGTCTGTGGTGGCCAGTGCTATCATGTTTGCTGTTGTGTGCTGGGGCAGCAGGCTGAGGATAGCAGACACCAACAGAATCAACAAACTCATTCGTAAGGCCAGTGATGTTGTGGGGATGGAACTGGACTCTCTTGATGGCGGTATCTGAAAAGAGGATGCTGTCCAAGTTGCATGCCATCTTGGACAATGTCTCCCATCCACTACATAATGTACTGGGTGGGCACAGGAGTACATTCAGCCAGAGACTCATTCCACCGAGAT
Source organism: Mobula birostris (assembly GCF_030028105.1). Classification (NCBI taxonomy): domain Eukaryota; kingdom Metazoa; phylum Chordata; class Chondrichthyes; order Myliobatiformes; family Myliobatidae; genus Mobula; species Mobula birostris. Next base: position 4,469,755 of record NC_092383.1, on the reverse strand, counting down.
GCAACACTGAGCGTCATAGGAAGTCTTTCCTGCCTGTGGCCATCAAACTTTACAACTCCTCCCTTGGAGGGTCAGACACCCTGAGCCAATAGACTGGTCTTGGACTTATTTCCTGGCATAATTTACATATTACTATTTAATTATTCATGGTTTTATATTGCTATATTTATACTCTATTCTTGGTTGTGGCAACTGTAACGAAAATCAGTTTCCCCCGGGATCAATAAAGTATGACTATGACTATGAGTTGAACATTTCTTGAAAGTGAGTCTGTAGGTTGTGGAATCAGTTTGGTGTTGAGGTGGGTGAAGTTAACCACACTGGTTCAGGAGCCTGATGGTTGTAGGGTAATAACTGTTCCTCATGAGCCTGGTGGTGTGGGACCTAAGGTTCTTGTACCTCCTACCCAATGGTAGTAGCGAGAAGAGAGCATGGCCTGGATGGTGGGGGTCTTTGATGATGCATAGGCACAAGAGGTACTGCAGATGCTGGAAATTTTGAACAATAAACCTAAAATGTAGGAGGAGCTCAGCAGGTCAGGCAGCATCTATGGATGGGATTAACCAGTCAACATTTCGGGCCGAGACCCTCCACAATGATGCATGCTGCTTTGTTGTGGCAGCGTTCCTAGTAGATGTGCTCAGTGGTGGGGAGGCCTTTTCCTGTGATGGACTGGGCCGTATCCACCACTCTCTGAGCTTGGGGATTGGTGTTTCCCCAACAGGTCGTGATGCAACCGCCAGGATTCTCCCCATTGTGCATCTGCAGTCTGTCAAAGTTTTAGAGGACATGCCAAATCCGCGCAAACTTGTAAGAGAGTAGAGGCTCTATCATGTCCTTTGTGATCAGCTTTATTTCTCGCATATGGTGAAATGCGTTGTCTGTGTCAAAAACCAACACATTCCAATGATGTGCTGTGAGGTTAGCTTGCAAGTGTTGCCGTGCTTTTGACGTCAACAAGGCATGCCCACACTTACTAATCCTAACCTAAACATCTTTGGACTGTGGGAGGAAACTAGAACATGTGGTCACGGAGGAATTACAAAGTCCTTAATGGAAGGAATTGAACCCAAGACACTGGCGCCGTAAAGTATTGCACTAACTGCTACACTACCAATTCTCTTCCAAAAGCACATGATCTTCATCTCTGGATTCCCTGCATATTTACAGTATGTGTCTGTCTATTGGGTCTGGCTCTCCTGTGAGAGCAGCTGATGTGCGTTTCCTTCTAAGTAATTCCTTTCTCCCTGTGCTCAGCTCCTCCTATTACACCGTGCATCATTCACAGGGCTGTTCTCTACTGAGGGAAACACATGCACTGTCTCACACACACAAGCGCACTACCACACACACTAACACATACACACACATTCGAATACACTCATAACCACATGCATGCACACACAAAGACAGATGCACATACACACACATGCTCAGATACACTCACACCAACATGTAAACACATGCGTGCACATGCACAAAGACATAGATGCATGCACATACTTGCACACGCACACAAAAACATACTCATACATGAAATCACAGGTGGACAGATACACACAGATGCACATACTCAATACACACACACATATACGCATGTGCGCGTGCGCACACACACACACACACACACACACACACACACAGCTTGCAATTCAGGCTGAAGATAGGTAATTGAGTACAACATGGTCAGCTAAGTAGTACTACATTCCTTACTGTATATCTATCATCTAAGCCCATGCCCAATGACCCTATTTGTTAAGATTACTCTGCTGGAATTCTCCTCATAAAGCCAATAGCTTCATTCCATCCAATCCAATATAAACTCCTCCGTTTAATCACCTCTGGACTTCTGTACTCCGGTAAATACGGATCACAACAGTTTGGCTGTCTGCAGCCCTGTCCCGTCCTGGGTTTGAATCCTGTGGGTGTGCTTCATTTCCTGACAAGCCATGAGTATGGTCAAGCAATGATTAATTCATCGGGCCATCTGCAGAACCTCTGGGCCAGTGATGCAGAAGCCCGAGTTCAAATTCCATCAGAGCAGCTTGAGAATTTAAATTCAAATTATTAACTAAATATGGAATTCAAAACTTGCCAGGAATACGAGCCATAAATCTACAAGATGGTCACAGAAAAACACACCTGGGTCACTGATATCCTTCATGGATGGAAATCTGCCATCCTGACACAATCTACGTGACTCCCGACTTACCGATGTTCTTAACCTCCTTAGCTGAGGCCAATTAATCTTTTTATTTAGAGATACAGTACAGTGCGGAATAGGTCCCGCTAGCCCTTCGAGCGGCACTACCTCAGCAACCCCTGATTTAACCCTAGCCTAATCATGGGACAATTTACAATGGCCAATTATAATTTCAATTACTGACGGATAATTAATGCTGATGTTGCTGTGCATTCGCATCCTGGGAACAGATTCAGATTCATTTTATTATCACATGGACATCAAAACATACAGTGAGATGCATTGTCTGCGTTAACAACCAACTCAACCTAAGGACGTGCTGGGGTAGCCCGCGAGTTTCTCCACACATTCCGGTGTGGCATCCCTGCAATGCTCGGCAGAACAGCTTTATCAACAATAACAACAAGAGCAAAACGAGACCCTTTCGCACCCTCCCACCCACTCACACACACAGTCAACCCCCTCAAGCCCGCCTCAGGCCCCCGACCTTCAGTCTGCGACCCCAGACTCTGAGAATTGCAGACATCAGGCCTCCAACCTCTGGATACACCGACCCAGAAGCTTTGATTTTTGGGGCCAGACCTCTGGACTCACTGATTTTGCTCTTCAACCTTTGGACTTTGACCTGTGGTATTAGCCCCAGGACTCGCCGGTCACAGGACCTTGAACTCTGGGCCTTGACCTCCAGACTAGCATAGATCTCCAATTTGCTGACCTGGGGGCAGGGGTGTCACCAGCCCTCGTCCTCAGAGCCTGCCGACCAAGGTCCTTAGCCATGGGGGTCGCTGGTCTTTGTTGTCAGTGCCTGCTGGCCAAGCAGGTGATTAAAAAGGAGGGGGAAATGTGCTGGGATATGCTGAGCCTGCCCATTTGTAGACAGTGAGGTCACATGATTATTTGTCCTTTCCTGTGTCAGCTGTGGTTTTCTCACTCCTCAATCAGAGTAATATGGGTTCTGGTCCCAGTCCAGCGACCTGAACACCAGAGACACAAGACATTGCAAATGCCAGAATCTGGAGCAACAACCTCCTTTGTCACAGACATCCCACCTCTCCCGGAAGTTCTGGGAGTCTGCTGCATATTCATAGTGGCTCCCTGATGCCCGCAAATGATGTACAATATCCTGGAAATCAAATTTTTGAGAGCGAGCGAGAGAGCGCCAGAGAGAGAGAAAGCAAGAGAGAGCGAGAGAGAGAGAGAGAGAGAGAGAGAGCATGCACGCACCATGGCAGAGTGTTCCAAAAAAAGAAAATATAAAACGTAAGTCATCCCAGACTACACTAAAGTGTACCCCTGCCTAATAGGGGTCAAAAATAATGACAGAGTTGCTCACTGCACTGTTTGTAACAGTGACTTTTCTATTGCCCATGGTGGGTTAAGACTGTAAAAGACAGTTGAGGTGAGTTTAACAGGTGTCATTCGTTCATTAGCATAGCTAATGTTATTTAAACTAGCTGGCTGGCTGCTAAGGAGCTACTCTATTGCAGACACCCCACCTCTCCCGGAAGTTCCGGGAGTCTCCTGCAAATTGATGGTGCTACCTCCCCGAAATGAGCTTTTGCAGGGTGGGATGTCTGTTGTCACCTCCCAGCTTCTAATACCATCCCCACTCTCCTCTCCTCCCCCCCCATCAGACTTCTGCTGAGGGGTGGCACAGTAGTCTAGTGGCTAGTACAATCACTTCACAGCCCCAGTGGGGTTCGATTCCCACTATTGTCTGTAAGGAGTTTATACGTTCTCCCCATTGCTATGCGGATTTCCTCTGGGAGCTCTGGTTTCCTCCCACAATCCAAAGACTTACTGTTTAGGGTTAGTGAGCTGTGAGCATGCTTTCTTTCTCTATTTGAATGTATCTACTGAGGCATAGTACTGAATAGGCCTTTCCAGCACTTCAAGCTGCACCACCCAGCAATCCCCGATTTAATTCTCGTCTAATCATGGGAACATTTACAATGACCATTTAACCTACCAACCAGTATGTCTTTGGAATGTGGAACAAAACCCAGATCACTGGCAACGTAAGGTTTTGTGCTAACCACTACACTACCGTGTGATGGGAATCGAATGTGGGTCACTGGCACAGTAAAGTGTTGTGCTAACCACTACACTACTGTGCGATGGGAATTGAACCCGGCAGTGGGGGTCCCCAATGATGGATGTTTTCCTGTGACAACGTTTCATGTAGATGTTGAGTGGTTCAATGGTGAGGAGGGCTTTACCCGTGATGGACTAGACCATATCCACTACTTTTTAACGGATTTTCCATTCAAAGGCATTGGTGATACCATACCAGGCTGCGATATAGCCAGTCAATATATTCTCCAGCACACATCCATAGCAGTTTGTCAAAGTTTTAGATATCATGCAGAATCTTTTCAAATTTCTAAGGAAGCAGCCGACCAGGCTGCTGTTGTCATATTCACCACTATGTGGCTCTAGACACAAGCCAAACTGGTCGATTGAAACTGCAGAACAGGGAGACTCGTTTCGCACAGCCGTCGTGTTCCTGAATCCAGGGAGAGGGAGTAGAGTCAGAAACAGGCCCACTGAGACCAAGATGATCATCAGACACCCATTTTCACTTTTTCTAACCCCACCCATATTTTATTCTCCCTGAATTCCCATCAACTCCCCCCCCCGACCCCTGCTCAGATTCCAACTCTCATTAAGCACTACAGAACTGTACAGTGGACAATTCATCTTCCTTTATTTAGAGATACAGCTCAGTAACAGGCCCCTCTGGCTCAACAAAGCCCCACCAACCAATTACCCCCATGTCACCAAATACTGTAACCTACTAACCCGTATTTGGACTGTGGGAAGAACTTGGATACTCCAAGGAAACCCAGATGCTCACAGGGAAATGTACAAACTCCTTACAGACACACGGGAATTATACCGGCACTGTACTACCATGCCATCCCAAACCTACCAACTTGTACATTTTTGGGATGCGCGAAGAATCCAGAGCACCCAGGGAGAAACCCGCTCTGTCACCGGAAGAAGGTGCAAGTTCCCCGCAGACGGTGGCGAAGATCATTACTGAACCCAGGCTTCTGGCTCTGTGAGACTGCAGATCGTTAGCAAAGCCCGGTCACTAACTCTGTGAGACGGCAGCTCTTCCAAATGCGACTCTCCAGTGAGGTGAGATGTCACACTGCAACATTTTGGATCTCACTTCAAGTTACATTACATGACCACCTCATACCATACACAGTACCCAGTTACTTAGGGTGTGGAGGGGGGAGAGAGAGAGGGGGGGAGGGAGAGAGAGGGGGAGAGGGAGAGAAAGAGAGGGAGTGAGAGAGAGTGAGTGAGAGGAGAGAGTGAGTGAGAAAGAGGAAGAGAGAAAGATAGAGAGTGTGTGTGAGGAGAGAGGTGAGAGAGTGAGAGAGAGTATGAGAGGGAGAGGGGAGAAAGAGAGGGGGGAAGAGAGAGGGAGAGAGAAAGGAGTGGAAAGAGGAATACATACACACACAGATATGATCTAGGAAACAAATGGTTTGCCATCACAACAAGTAGGTCAATTGAGTGGAAGCTTCAATAATGTCTGTGTTCTGTGAGTGTGAGTACAGACTGAGTTTAAATTCAGCTGTGAATGCCAGTCGTGTGTGTGTCCTTGTCAGAGAGGGGGTTGGTGGGAGGGGTGGGTGTGTGTGTGTTAGGGAGTGTGGAATGACAGGGGTGAGGGTTGCAGAGGGGTGTGCGCGCGTTGTGGAGGGGGGAGTGTTGGAAATGGGTGTGTGTGTCCTGGAGGGGTGAATGTTGCAGAGGGGAGTGTGTGTGGGTGTCTGAGAGGGGTGAGTGTGTCAGGGAGGGGAAGATGAGAGGGGTGAATGATCGAGGAGGGGTGTGTTTTAGAGAGGGGTGTGGTGATGTCCGGGCGGGGGAGATGGGAGGGGTGTGTGGATGAGCGGGTGGGGTGAGTGTTGTCGAGGATATGAGGGGAGGGGAAGGGGAGAGAAGGGCGGAACCCTATGCAAATAGCTGGCGGCAGGGCCGGCCGATGAGTGGCGGAGCCGCGCTGTCAGCTTCAGGCCGGGACCCGCTCCGTTGCCCACAGTCCAGCCGCGGTGGGGATCGCGGAGCCGGTGCCCTGCTCGGGGGAGAGAGGCCGGACTTTTGCCTGCAGACGGCTGGCATGCCCCTGGACTCAGCGAGCTAGGCTTTAACTGGGGAACATGCAGAGACTGTGGAGCGGCAGCGGGAGCAACTTCATCCAGACCCTGTCAACTTTCCTTGTCTTTGTGTTGACCGAGGGACTGTGTGAAAGCAGGGGCCAGAGGCGGCTCGGGCTGCAGGGTAGGTGGCTGTTCACACCGGGCAAATCACGCTGCCATCCTCCCCTCTACACCCTTCTTAAAGCCTCACCGCTTCGTTCTAGGGCTCCTGGGCGAAGCGTTCTGTTGTCGACTAACTGCAGATTGAAACGCAGCACCGACAGCGATATTCCCGGCAAGACTTCTGTCCGGCGCCTTCGGGATATTTTGTTTATAACGCGCGTCACTGCGATTTTCTCAAGTTAGAAAAACGTTTCTATCTCTGGGAGTATAAAGATTTAGCCGTGGCATTTGCGATTCCTTTTTAATAACAATGCATTTTAATTAGTAAGTTTGCATTTTGCCTAATAACTATGCGTTTTGATAAATAAAATTGCATTACGCCTAATTACGCTGCATTTAGATTAGTAAAACTGCATCACGCCGGTTAAGGATATATTTGATTAGTTAAATTGTATTACTCCTCATAACGGTGCATTTTGATTTATACAGTTGCATTTGCCTAATAAAGTTGCATTTTTAGGTTTGCCTTTGAAGGCACATTTACAAGAGCGACCGGTTTGCAGATTTGGTTTGAAGTTTATTTCTGATGGACGATTCTTGTTTTCGCAGAGCGCCATCTCCAAGCCCTGCCCGAGCCGGAGGTGGTATACCCTGTCAAGGTTGATCACCTGGGCCGCTTCCTGTCCCACGACGTGTCCCACCAGGTGAGGCGGCTGCGGCGCCGTGAACTGACGGCGGAGCGACCGCTCGGCCCCACCGTATATTACAAGCTCTCGCACAAGGGCCGCCAGCTGTACTTCAACCTGACGGTGAACCAGGCTCTGGTCGCTCCGGGCTTCGTGGCTGAGAGGCGCTACGGAGGTGTGAGAGGGGCCACGATTAGCCGACCCCGGCCCAACAGCTGCCACCTTATCGGGAGAGTGCAGGCGCCGACAGCCGGGAGCGGGATCGCCGCCATCAGCACATGCCATGGACTGGTAAGCACATCTGGTAGCCTCGGCACATCTGGAGCAGGAGTGGCGGTGCGAATAATTTACGTACTATTGACTAGAAGGTGCTGGCCACAGCAGTCAAGGTATCGATGGTACTAGTCATAGCACCGCATCAGGCCCAACTCTTCCATGCTTTCGAATTTGAAGGCAGAGTACAGGGTTAATGACAGGATTCTTATCAGAGTGGAGGAGGAGAGGGATCTTGGGGGTCATATCCATAGATCCCTCAAAGTTGCTATGCAAGTTGATAGGGTACTTAAGAAGGTATGTGGTGTGTTGGCCTTCATTAGGCAAGGGATTGAGTTCAAGGGGTGTGTGGTAATGTTGCCGCTCTTTAAAACTCTGGTTTAGACTACACTTAGAGTATTGTGTTCAGTTCTGGTCGCCTCATTATAGGAAGAACGTGGAACCTTTAGAGAGGTCGCAGAGGAGATTTACCAGGACGTTGCCTGGACTTGAGAGCATGTCTTAGGAGGATAGGCTGAACAAGCTAGGGCTTTTCTCTTTGGAGTGGAGGAGGATGAGAGGTGACTTGATAGAGCTGTACAAGATGATAAGGCACATGTATTGTGTGGACACCCAGAGACCCATGTACTCCAGGGTGGAATTGGCCAATACAAGGGGGGCACCATTTTAAGGTGATTGGAGGAAAGTATAGAGGGGGTGTCAGAAGTAAGTTATTTACACAGGGAGTGGTGGGTGTGTGGAACACATGCCAAGAGTGGTGGCAGAGGCAGATAGATACATTAGGCACATTTAAATGATTCTTAGATGGGCACATGGATGATAGAAAAAGGGAGGGCTATGTAGGAAGGAAGAGTTAGGTTAAAGAGTTTGGCACAACATTGTTTGTGGGCTGAAGGGCTGTACTATGCTGTAGCATCTGTCCTGTGTTTTGTTCTGTGACCCTATCTGAACTAGTTCCATTTGCCTGTGTTTGGCCCACATCCTTCTAAAGCTTTTCAATCAATGTACCTGTGTAAGTATATTTTAAATGTTGTCATTGTACCTGCCTTTACCACTTCCTCCGGCAGCTCATCCTGTATACACGCCACGCTCAACTTTGCCACTCTCACCCTAAGCCTGTTCCCCTCTGCTTTCTGATTCCCCTTCCCTGGGAAAAATGCATGCCCACGTTATCTGCACCCCTCATGAATTTATACATCTCTGTAAGGTCACTGCTCAGTCTCCTTCGCTCCAATGAAAACAGTCCCAGCCTGTCCAATATTTCCTTGTGACTCACGCCCCCCAGTCCCAGTGGTGTCTTTGTGAACCTTTTCTAACGATAGCTCAGCTGTATTTGTCACGTGTACAGTGATATGTGTCGTTCTGTGTGAATGACCAACACAGTCCAAAAATGTGCAGGGGGCAGCCTGTAAGTGTCGCCGTTGCTTCTGGTGCCAACATTGCATAGCCACAACTTACTAACCCTAACCCCTTTGTCTTTGGGATGTGGGAGGAAACCAGAGCACCTAGAGGAAACCCACACAGTCATGGAAGACAGCATACAAACTCCTCCAGCTTAATGCAATCCTTCCTATAGCTCAGTGACTGGAACCACTCATAGCCTCTCAATGTCTTTTATAGTTGTAACATGTCACCCAACCTGATTTCATGTAAATGACACATTTCACTGCAGTAACACACACAAAATGCTGAAGAAACTCAGTAGGTCAGGCAGCACCTATGGAGATGAATAAACAGTCAATATTTCGGACCAAGACCCTTCTTCAGGACTTCTCTCTGTATTTCGATGGACATGTGACAAATAAAGATAACCTAATCTTTGAATTTACTCCACTAGGCATTGCTGAAGCTCAGCAATTCCAAGGTCCCACCGAATTCCCAACTCTGCTGTCCCACTGAATTCCCACATTTCTTATTACCCTCAAAATGCCCAAAGATTTCAGCCTTGAATCTTTTCAGCAACAGAATCTGCAGAGTAGACAATCCCAAATACTTTTTGTGGGGAAATTTCTCCTGAGATCTGTTCTTCATGGCATGTTAACGATAGACGGTGACTCCTTGATGTAAATTTTCCAGCAAAAAGAATCGACTACTCAATGTACCCCTACCTCATGAGAAATTTATTTGCCTTAGTAAGTTCAGCTTTCATTCTAAACTTTGTGGTAGGATTCACTTACTCAAACACTCCCCAGAGGTCAGAACTTCCACTGGAGGAACTGATCAGATGAACTCTTGCTGAACCCCTCAATTTTCCCCTCACTCGCCTCAACACTGCAGAGAGGCCAACATTTTTGCTGGGATACTTTGATTGCTTTTTTTCTCAGTCAGTTTTGGGTCGATGCCATTTATTGGACATTCCTAGGGTAGACCTTGCTTTAGATTGCAACAGTCTTCGGATAATTTTTTGCAGCCTCAGCATCCTGTTCACCTCTGTGCTGAACTTCCAAACTCATAGACATCCTATGTAAATACTAAACACAAAGTGATTCTGCAGATGTTTCTCCACATATGGTAATTTCTTCCTCCACATCTCTGTTCTGAAGTGATATCCTTCTTTTCTGAGGCTGTGCCCTCTAGTCCTAGACTCCACGACCATAGGAAAGCCCTTGTTTAATACTGAACTTCTAGGAAGATAGCCTTTTGGTTCCCACCTTTCTGGAAATCCTGTCTCTCTCAATGAGTGACACTTGGCTGTCCATTTAAATGGCCCGACCAACCATTGCTGATTTACCTTGGGGCCTTATTCCATTTCCATTGACTCTAAATGTCTTGACAGTCCTTCGAGGTAGATTGTACTGCTCAATTCATCAGTAAGCCAAATTCCACTCAACTGAACATGGGAGTCAGGATACAGCATCCGAGCTCCTGGTGCTTTGCTTGGGCAGCACTCACATACGCAAATAAATTAGAGTAAAACTGAGAAAGAACCATTAGTTCTTAATGCGGCAAACCTATGATTAAGTCACACATTCATTAAAAATTAGCAATATATGAAGCTCGACTTAAAGTCCTGTGGAAAAGTCTTAGGCATACATGTATGTATGTATAAATCTGGTGGGAGCAAAGGATGTTGGGAATAATGAGGGCGGTGTGTCAGGCAGATGGGAAGGAGTGCCAGGGGTGGGGGGTGTGGGTGTAGACACACCCAGCCCTGAGACACCAGGCAAGGTCATTTGATTCCAAACAATTGGTTTATTGATCATTACAGAATGTCTCTCTGGTGCTTCACACTCCTTCCCCTCTGCCTTGCCCTTTTCCCAACCATGATTCCCCCCTCCCTGCTCTCTTCCCAATTTTCAGTCTAAAATAGAAATCCATATCAGAATCGGGTTTATCATCACTCACGTTTCATGAAATTAGTTCTTTTTGCAGCAGCAGTAGGGTCCAATACATAGAATTACTACAGTACTGTGCAAAACTCTTAGACTCCCTAGCTGTATGTGCCTCAGACTTTTGCACAGTAGTGTACATGTAAAATATCCAAAAGTTATACACAGCATGAGTAATTAATGTTTTAAAGCATGCAAGATCATTTACATCCGGTAAGCATTCCTTAAATTACCAAGGCTGGCCTAAATGCAATACTGATAATCAGGGATAAATTTTATGTAATATTAATGCAAATTATTGCTCAGATAGCATTTTTTTTGAACTGTAACAACACTTGCAGACAATGATTTTGATGGCACAAACGAAAGGGAGGCAACACAGGATTAGGTTACTGTACTTAATGTGACTGTCTGACCAAAAAACTCTGCCAAAACAAAGTGGATGCACCCCTCCCTAACATGGTCCACCAGAATTTCAGAATTAAAGTCAGCAGGGATATATTTCAAAATGTAAGATAACTCCAGCAGATCAAAGATCTGAAGGTTCAAAGATTCAAAGCTCATTTCTTATCGATGTATACGCTGCACAACCCTGAGATTCATCTTCCCACAGACAGCCACGAAGCAAAGAGACACTATGGAACCCATTCAGAGACAGCATCAACCCAACACACAAAATAAAGCTAACCATTTGCACAAACAGCAAAAAATCAAGAAATCCTCTTTGGACTTCTTTCAATTAGCAAAAACAAGTACTAATATAGGTCTTTCTAAAAAGCGAAGTGGCATAAAGCGAACTTGCGTAAACCGGGGGACACCTGTATTATTGCCACTTGTTCCAAGAAACAGAACAAAAACAAATTGAGAAAATCGATGGGATTCCCTCTATTTATTTGGGACACTATGCCACTTAATTGGGACAGAAGACTAATGCCGAGGAGTTTCTAGGACACGGAGTGCTATGCATAGGGACCTGGAGCAAGGACAGGGAGTGTGATGAATAGGGATCTGGAACAAGGACAGGGAGTGTGATGAATAGGGACCTGGAACAAGGACAGGGAGTGTGATGAATAGGGATCTGGAACAAGGACAGGGAGTGTGATGAATAGGGACCTGGAACAAGGACAGGGAGTGTGATGAATAGGGATCTGGAACAAGGGCAGGGAGTGTGACACATAGGGATCAGGTACAAGGACAGCGAGTGCAATCCATAGGGATCTAGAACAAGGACAGGGAGTGTGATGAATAGGGACCTGGAACAAGGAAATGGAGTGTGATTAATAGGGATCTGGAACAAGGACAGAGAGTGTGATGAATAGGGATCTGGAACAAGGACAGGGAGTGTGACACATAGGGATCTCGAACAAGGACAGTGAGTGCAATCCATAGGGATCTGGAACAAGGACAGGGTGTGTGACACAGGGATCTGGAACAAGGACAGGGAGTGTGATGAATCGGGATCTGGAGCAAGGACAGAGAGTGTGATGAATAGGGATTGGAACAAGGACACGGAGTGTGACACATAGGGATCTGGAGCAATGACAGGGAGCGTGACACATAGGGATTTCGAACAAGAACAGGGAGTGCGATGCATAGGGACCTGGAACAAGGACAGGGTGTAACACATAGGGATCTGGAACAAGGACAGGGGGTGTGATGAATAGGGACCTGGAACAAGGACATGGAGTGTGACACATAGCAATCTGGAACAAGGACAGGGAGTGTGACACATAGGGATCTGGAACAAGGACAGGGGGTGTGACACATGGGGATCAGGAACCAGGACAGCGAGTGCCATCCATAGGGATCTGGAACAAGGACAGGGAGTATGATGAATAGGGACCTGGAACAAGGACATGGAGTGTGGCACATGGGGATCTGGAATAAGGACAGGGAGTGTGATGAATCGGGATCTGGAGCAAGGACAGAGAGTGTGATGAATAGGGATTGGAACAAGGACACGGAGTGTGACACATAGGGATCTGGAACAATGACAGGGAGCGTGACACATAGGGATTTCGAACAAGAACAGGGAGTGCGATGCATAGGGACCTGGAACAAGGACAGGGTGTGACACATAGGGATCTGGAACAAGGACAGGGGGTGTGACACATGGGGATCAGGAACCAGGACAGCGAGTGCCATCCATAGGGATCTGGAACAAGGACAGGGAGTATGATGAATAGGGACCTGGAACAAGGACATGGAGTGTGACACATAGGGATCTGGAATAAGGACAGGGGGTGTGATGAATAGGGATCTGGAACAAGGACGGGGAGTGTGACAGATAGGGATCTGGAACAAGAACAGGGAGTGTGACACATAGGGATCTGGAACAAGGACATGGAGTGTGAGGAATAGGGATCTGGAACAAGAACAGGGAGTGTGATGGATATCGATCTGGAACAAGGACAGGGAGTGTGATGAATAGCGATCTGGAACAAGAACAGGGAGTGTGATGAATAGCGATCTGGAACAAGAACAGGGAGTGTGATGAATAGAGATCTGGAACAAGGGCAGGGAGTGTGACACACAGGTATCAGGAACAAGGACAGCGAGTGCAATCCATAGGGATCTGGAACAAGGACAGAGTGTGTGACACAGGGATCTGGAACAAGGACAGGGAGTGTGATGAATCGGGATCTGGAGCAAGGACAGAGTGTGATGAATAGGGATTGGAAAAAGGACGGGGAGTGTGACACATAAGAATCTGGAACAAGGACAGGGAGTGTGACACATAGGAATCTGCAACAAGGACAGGGAGTGTGACACATAGGGATCTGGAACAAGGACAGGGAGTGTGATGAATAGGGATCTGGAACAATGACAGGGAGTGTGACACATAGGGATCTGGAACAAGGACAGGGAGTGTGACACATAGGGATCTGGAACAAGGACAGGGAGTGTGATGAATAGGGACCTGGAACAAGGACATGGAGTGTGACACATGGGGATCTGGAATAAGGATGGGGGGTGTGATGAATAGGGATCTGGAACAAGGACAGGGAGTGTGACACATAGGGATCTGGAACAAGAACAGGGAGTGTGACACATAGGGATCTGGAACAAGGACAGGGACTGTGATGAATAGGGATCTGGAACAAGAACAGGGAGTGTGATGGATATCGATCTGGAACAAGGACAGGGAGTGTGATGAATAGGGATCTGGAACAAGAACAGGGAGTGTGATGAATGGGGATCTGGAAGAAAGACAGGGAGTGTGACACAAAGGGATCTTGAACAAGGACAGGGAGTGTGATGAATAGGGATCTGGAACAAGAACAAGGGAGTGTGATGAGTGGGGATCTGGAACAAGGACAGGGAGTGTGATGAATAGGGATCTGGAACAAGGACAGGGAGTGTGATGAATAGGGACCTGGAACAAGGACAGGGAGTGTGATGAATAGGGATCTGGAACAAGGGCAGGGAGTGTAACACATAGGGATCAGGTACAAGGACAGCGAGTGCAATCCATAGGGATCTAGAACAAGGACAGGGAGTGTGATGAATAGGGACCTGGAACAAGGAAATGGAGTGTGATTAATAGGGATCTGGAACAAGAACAGAGAGTGTGATGAATAGGGATCTGGAACAAGGACAGGGAGTGTGACACATAGGGATCTCGAAAAAGGACAGTGAGTGCAATCCATAGGGATCTGGAACAAGGACAGGGTGTGTGACACAGGGATCTGGAACAAGGACAGGGAGTGTGATGAATCGGGATCTGGAGCAAGGACAGAGAGTGTGATGAATAGGGATTGGAACAACGACACGGAGTGTGACACATAGCGATCTGGAACAAGGACAGGGAGTGTGGCACATAGGGATCTGGAACAAGGACAGGGGGTGTGACACATGGGGATCAGGAACCAGGACAGCGAGTGCCATCCATAGGGATCCAGAACAAGGACAGGGAGTATGATGAATAGGGACCTGGAACAAGGACATAGAGTGTGACACATGGGGATCTGGAATAAGGACAGGGGGTGTGATGAATAGGGACCTGGAACAAGGACATGGAGTGTGACACATGGGAATCTGGAATAAGGACAGGGGGTGCGATGAATAGAGATCTGGAACAAGGATGGGGAGTGTGACACATAGGGATCTGGAACAAGAACAGGGAGTGTGACACATAGGGATCTGGAACAAGGACATGGAGTGTGATGAATAGCGATCTGGAACAAGAACAGGGAGTGTGATGAATAGCGATCTGGAACAAGAACAGGGAGTGTGATGAATAGAGATCTGGAAAAAGGGCAGGGAGTGTGACACATAGGTATCAGGAACAAGGACAGCGAGTGCAATCCATAGGGATCTGGAACAAGGACAGGGTGTGTGACACAGGGATCTGGAACAAGGACAGGGAGTGTGATGAATCGGGATCTGGAGCAAGGACAGAGTGTGATGAATAGGGATTGGAACAAGGACACGGAGTGTGACACATAGGGATCTGGAACAATGACAGGGAGTGTGACACATAGGGATCTGGAACAAGGACATGGAGTGTAATGAATAGGGATTGGAACAAGGACGGGGAGTGTGACACATAAGAATCTGGAACAAGGACAGGGAGTGTGACACATCGGAATCTGGAACAAGGACAGGGAGTGTGACACATAGGGATCTGGAACAAGGACAGGGAGTGTGATGAATAGGGATCTGGAACAAGGACGTGGAGTGTGACACATAAGAATCTGGAACAAGGACAGGGAGTGTGACACATAGGGATCTGGAACAAGAACAGGGAGTGTGATGAATAGGGACCTGGAACTAGGACATGGAGTGTGACACATGGGGATCTGGAATAAGGATGGGGGGTGTGATGAATAGGGATCTGGAACAAGGACAGGGAGAGTGACACATAGGGATCTGGAACAAGAACAGGGAGTGTGACACATAGGGATCTGGAACAAGGACAGGGAGTGTGATGAATAGGGATCTGGAACAAGAACAGGGAGTGTGATGGATATCGATC
Source organism: Mobula birostris (assembly GCF_030028105.1). Taxonomy (NCBI): domain Eukaryota; kingdom Metazoa; phylum Chordata; class Chondrichthyes; order Myliobatiformes; family Myliobatidae; genus Mobula; species Mobula birostris. The sequence continues at coordinate 4,454,003 of NC_092383.1, read as the reverse complement.
TGGAACAAGGACAGGGAGTGTGATGAATAGGGATCTGGAACAAGAACAGGGAGTGTGATGAATGGGGATCTGGAAGAAAGACAGGGAGTGTGACACAAAGGGATCTTGAACAAGGACAGGGAGTGTAATGAATAGGGATCTGGAGCAAAGACAGGGAGTGTGATGAATAGGGATCTGGAACAAGAACAAGGGAGTGTGATGAATGGGGATCTGGAACAAGGACAGGGAGTGTGATGAATAGGGATCTGGAACAAGGACAGGGAGTGTGATGAATAGGGACCTGGAACAAGGACAGGGAGTGTGATGAATAGGGATCTGGAACAAGGGCAGGGAGTGTGACACATAGGGATCAGGTACAAGGACAGCGAGTGCAATCCATAGGGATCTAGAACAAGGACAGGGAGTGTGATGAATAGGGACCTGGAACAAGGAAATGGAGTGTGATTAATAGGGATCTGGAACAAGAACAGAGAGTGTGATGAATAGTGATCTGGAACAAGGACAGGGAGTGTGACACATAGGGATCTCGAACAAGGACAGTGAGTGCAATCCATAGGGATCTGGAACAAGGACAGGGTGTGTGACACAGGGATCTGGAACAAGGACAGGGAGTGTGATGAATCGGGATCTGGAGCAAGGACAGAGAGTGTGATCAATAGGGATTGGAACAAGGACACGGAGTGTGACACATAGGGATCTGGAACAAGGACATGGAGTGTGACACATAGCGATCTGGAACAAGGATAGGGAGTGTGACACATAGGGATCTGGAACAAGGACAGGGGGTGTGACACATGGGGATCAGGAACCAGGACAGCGAGTGCCATCCATAGGGATCCGGAACAAGGACAGGGAGTATGATGAATAGGGACCTGGAACAAGGACATGGAGTGTGACACATGGGGATCTGGAATAAGGACAGGGGGTGTGATGAATAGGGATCTGGAACAATGACAGGGAGTGTGACACATAGGGATCTGGAACAAGGACATGGAGTGTAATGAATAGGGATTGGAACAAGGACGGGGAGTGTGACACATAAGAATCTGGAACAAGGACAGGGAGTGTGACACATCGGAATCTGGAACAAGGACAGGGAGTGTGACACATAGGGATCTGGAACAAGGACAGGGAGTGTGATGAATAGGGATCTGGAACAAGGACGTGGAGTGTGACACATAAGAATCTGGAACAAGGACAGGGAGTGTGACACATAGGGATCTGGAACAAGGACAGGGAGTGTGATGAATAGGGACCTGGAACTAGGACATGGAGTGTGACACATGGGGATCTGGAATAAGGATGGGGGGTGTGATGAATAGGGATCTGGAACAAGGACAGGGAGAGTGACACATAGGGATCTGGAACAAGAACAGGGAGTGTGACACATAGGGATCTGGAACAAGGACAGGGAGTGTGATGAATAGGGATCTGGAACAAGAACAGGGAGTGTGATGGATATCGATCTGGAACAAGGACAGGGAGTGTGATGAATAGGGATCTGGAACAAGAACAGGGAGTGTGATGAATGGGGATCTGGAAGAAAGACAGGGAGTGTGACACAAAGGGATCTTGAACAAGGACAGGGAGTGTAATGAATAGGGATCTGGAGCAAAGACAGGGAGTGTGATGAATAGGGATCTGGAACAAGAACAAGGGAGTGTGATGAATGGGGATCTGGAACAAGGACAGGGAGTGCCATCCATAGGGATCTGGAACAAGGACAGGGAGTGTGATGAATGGGGACCTGGAACAAGGACAGGGAGTGTGATGAATAGGGATCTGGAACAAGGGCAGGGAGTGTGACACATAGGGATCAGGTACAAGGACAGCGAGTGCAATCCATAGGGATCTAGAACAAGGACAGGGAGTGTGATGAATAGGGACCTGGAACAAGGAAATGGAGTGTGATTAATAGGGATCTGGAACAAGGACAGAGAGTGTGATGAATAGGGATCTGGAACAAGGACAGGGTGTGTGACACAGGGATCTGGAACAAGGACAGGGAGTGTGATGAATCGGGATCTGGAGCAAGGACAGAGAGTGTGATGAATAGGGATTGGAACAAGGACACGGAGTGTGACACATAGGGATCTGGAACAAGGACATGGAGTGTGACACATAGCGATCTGGAACAAGGACAGGGAGTGTGACACATAGGGATCTGGAACAAGGACAGGGGGTGTGACACATGGGGATCAGGAACCAGGACAGCGAGTGCCATCCATAGGGATCCGGAACAAGGACAGGGAGTATGATGAATAGGGACCTGGAACAAGGACATGGAGTGTAACACATGGGGATCTGGAATAAGGACAGGGGGTGTGATGAATAGGGACCTGGAACAAGGACATGGAGTGTGACACATGGGGATCTGGAATAAGGACAGGGGGTGTGATGAATAGGGATCTGGAACAAGGATGGGGAGTGTGACACATAGGGATCTGGAACAAGAACAGGGAGTGTGACACATAGGGATCTGGAACAAGGACATGGAGTGTGATGAATAGCGATCTGGAACAAGAACAGGGAGTGTGATGAATAGCGATCTGGAACAAGAACAGGGAGTGTGATGAATAGAGATCTGGAACAAGGGCAGGGAGTGTGACACATAGGTATCAGGAACAAGGACAGCGAGTGCAATCCATAGGGATCTTGAACAAGGACAGGCTGTGTGACACAGGGATCTGGAACAAGGACAGGGAGTGTGATGAATCGGGATCTGGAGCAAGGACAGAGTGTGATGAATAGGGATTGGAACAAGGACACAGAGTGTGACACATAGGGATCTGGAACAATGACAGGGAGTGTGACACATAGGGATCTGGAACAAGGACAGGGGGTGTGATGAATGGGGATCTGGAACAAGGACGGGGAGTGTGACACAAAGGGATCTTGAACAAGGACAGGGAGTGTAATGAATAGGGATCTGGAGCAAAGACAGGGAGTGTGATGAATAGGGATCTGGAGCAAGGACAGAGTGTGATGAATAGGGATTGGAACAAGGACGGGGAGTGTGACACATAAGAATCTGGAACAAGGACAGGGAGTGTGACACATAGGAATCTGGCACAAGGACAGGGAGTGTGACACATAGGGATCTGGAACAAGGACAGGGAGTGTGATGAATAGGGATCTGGAACAAGGACAGGGAGTGTGACACATAGGGATCTGGAACAAGGACAGGGAGTGTGACACATAGGGATCTGGAACAAGGACAGGGAGTGTGATGAATAGGGACCTGGAACAAGGACATGGAGTGTGACACATGGGGATCTGGAATGAGGATGGGGGGTGTGATGAATAGGGATCTGGAACAAGGACAGGGAGTGTGACACATAGGGATCTGGAACAAGAACAGGGAGTGTGACACATAGGGATCTGGAACAAGGACAGGGAGTGTGATGAATAGGGATCTGGAACAAGAACAGGGAGTGTGATGGATATCGATCTGGAACAAGGACAGGGAGTGTGATGAATAGGGATCTGGAACAAGAACAGGGAGTGTGATGAATGGGGATCTGGAAGAAAGACAGGGAGTGTGACACAAAGGGATCTTGAACAAGGACAGGGAGTGTAATGAATAGGGATCTGGAGCAAAGACAGGGAGTGTGATGAATAGGCATCTGGAACAAGAACAAGGGAGTGTGATGAATGGGGATCTGGAACAAGGACAGGGAGTGTGATGAATAGGGATCTGGAACAAGGACAGGGAGTGTGATGAATAGGGACCTGGAACAAGGACAGGGAGTGTGATGAATAGGGATCTGGAACAAGGGCAGGGAGTGTGACACATAGGGATCAGGTACAAGGACAAGCGAGTGCAATCCATAGGGATCTAGAACAAGGACAGGGAGTGTGATGAATAGGGACCTGGAACAAGGAAATGGAGTGTGATTAATAGGGATCTGGAACAAGAACAGAGAGTGTGATGAATAGTGATCTGGAACAAGGACAGGGAGTGTGACACATAGGGATCTCGAACAAGGACAGTGAGTGCAATCCATAGGGATCTGGAACAAGGACAGGGTGTGTGACACAGGGATCTGGAACAAGGACAGGGAGTGTGATGAATCGGGATCTGGAGCAAGGACAGAGAGTGTGATGAATAGGGATTGGAACAAGGACACGGAGTGTGACACATAGGGATCTGGAACAAGGACATGGAGTGTGACACATAGCGATCTGGAACAAGGACAGGGAGTGTGACACATAGGGATCTGGAACAAGGACAGGGGGTGTGACACATGGGGATCAGGAACCAGGAGAGCGAGTGCCATCCATAGGGATCCGGAACAAGGACAGGGAGTATGATGAATAGGGACCTGGAACAAGGACATGGAGTGTGACACATGGGGATCTGGAATAAGGACAGGGGGTGTGATGAATAGGGACCTGGAACAAGGACATGGAGTGTGACACATGGGGATCTGGAATAAGGACAGGGGGTGTGATGAATAGGGATCTGGAACAAGGATGGGGAGTGTGACACATAGGGATCTGGAACAAGAACAGGGAGTGTGACACATAGGGATCTGGAACAAGGACATGGAGTGTGACACATGGGGATCTGGAATAAGGACAGGGGGTGTGATGAATAGGGACCTGGAACAAGGATATGGAGTGTGACACATGGGGATCTGGAATAAGGACAGGGGGTGTGATGAATAGGGATCTGGAACAAGAACAGGGAGTGTGACACATAGGGATCTGGAACAAGGACATGGAGTGTGAGGAATAGGGATCTGGAACAAGAATAGGGAGTGTGATGGATATCGATCTGGATCAAGGACAGGGAGTGTGATGAATAGCGATCTGGAACAAGAACAGGGAGTGTGATGAATAGCGATCTGGAACAAGAACAGGGAGTGTGATGAATAGAGATCTGGAAGAAGGGCAGGGAGTGTGACACATAGGTATCAGGAACAAGGACAGCGAGTGCAATCCATAGGGATCTGGAACAAGGACAGGGAGTGTGATGAATCGGGATCTGGAGCAAGGACAGAGTGTGATGAATAGGGATTGGAACAAGGACACGGAGTGTGACACATAGGGATCTGGAACAATGACAGGGAGTGTGACACATCGGGATCTGGAACAAGGACAGGGGGTGTGATGAATGGGATCTGGAACAAGGACGGGGAGTGTGACACATAAGAATCTGGAACAAGGACAGGGAGTGTGACACATAGGGATCTGGAACAAGGACAGGGAGTGTGATGAATAGGGACCTGGAACAAGGACATGGAGTGTGACACATGGGGATCTGGAACAAGGACATGGAGTGTGATGAATAGGGATCTGGAACAAGAACAGGGAGTGTGATGGATATCGATCTGGAACAAGGACGGGGAGTGTGATGAATAGGGATCTGGAACAAGAACAGGGAGTGTGATGAATGGGGATCTGGAAGAAAGACAGGGAGTGTGACACAAAGGGATCTTGAACAAGGACAGGGAGTGTAATGAATAGGGATCTGGAGCAAAGACAGGGAGTGTGATGAATAGGGATCTGGAACAAGAACAAGGGAGTGTGATGAATGGGGATCTGGAACAAGGACAAGGAGTGTGATGAATAGGGATCTGGAACTAGGACAGGGGGCGTGATGAATAGGGATCTGGATCAAGGACGGTTAGTGTGACACATAGGGATCCAGAATAAGGACAGGGAGTGTGATGAATCAGGATCTGGAACAAGGACAGAGAGTGTGACGAATAGGGATTGGAACAAGGACACGGAGTGTGACACATAGAAAAATAGAAAATAGGTGCAGGAGTAGGCCATTCGGCCCTTCAAGCCTGCACCGCCATTCATTATGATCATGGCTGATCATCCAACTCAGAACCCCGCCCCAGCCTTCCCTCCATACCCCCTGACCCCCATAGCCACAAGGGCCATATCTAACTCCCTCTTAAATATAGCCAATGAACTGGCCTCAACTGTTTCCTGTGGCAGAGAATTCCACAGATTCACCACTCTCTGTGTGAAGAAGTTTTTCCTAATCTCAGTCCTAAAAGGCTTCCCCTCTATCCTCAAACTGTGGCCCCTCGTTCTGGACTTCCCCAACATCGGGAACAATCTTCCTGCATCTAGCCTGTCCAATCCCTTTAGGATCTTATACATTTCAATCAGATCCCCCCTCAATCTTCTAAATTCCAACGAGTACAAGCCCAGTTCATCCAGTCTTTCTTCATATGAAAGTCCTGCTATCTCAGGAATCAATGTGGTGAACCTTCTTTGTACTCCCTCTATGGCAAGGATGTCTTTCCTCAGATTAGGGGACCAAAACTGCACACAATACTCCAGGTGTGGTCTCACCAAGGCCTTGTACAACTGCAGTAGTACCTCCCTGCTCCTGTACTCGAATCCTCTCGCTATAAATGCCAGCATACCATTCGCCTTTTTCACCGCCTGCTGTACCTGCATGCCCACTTTCAATGACTGGTGTATAATGACACCCAGGTCTCGTTGCACCTCCCCTTTTCCTAATCGGCCACCATTCAAGTAATAATCTGTTTTCCTATTTTTGCCACCAAAGTGGATAACTTCACATTTATCCACATTAAATTGCATCTGCCATGAACTTGCTCACTCACCCAACCTATCCAAGTCACCCTGCATCCTCTTAGCATCCTCCTCACAGCTAACACTGCCACCCAGCTTCGTGTCATCCGCAAGCTTGGAGATGCTGCATTTAATTCCCTCATCCAAGTCATTAATATATATTGTAAACAACTGGGGTCCCAGCACTGAGCCTTGCGGTACCCCACTAGTCACCGCCTGCCATTCTGAAAACACATAGGGATCTGGAACAAGGACAGAGAGTGTGATGGATAGGGATTGGAACAAGGACACGGAGTGTGATGAATAGGGATCTGGAACAAGGACAGGGAGTGTGACACATAAGGATCTGGAACAAGGGTAGGGAGTGTGACACATAGGGATCTGGAACAAGGACAGGGAGTGTGACACATAGGCATCAGGTACAAGGACAGCAAGTGCAATCCGTAGGGATCTAGAACAAGGACAGGGAGTGTGATGAATACGGACCTGGAACAAGGAATTGGAGTGTGACACATTGGGATCTGGAACAAGGACAGAGAGTGTGATGAATAGGGATCTGAAATAAAAACAGGGACTGTGATGAGTAGGGACCTGGAACAAGGACATGGAGTGTGACACATAGGGATCTGGAACAAGGACATGGAGTGTGACACATAGGGATCTGGAACAAGGACAGGGGGATCAGGAATCAGGACAGCGAGTGCCATCCATAGGGATCTGGAACAAGGACAGGGAGTGTGATGAATAGGGACCTGGAACAAGGACATGGAGTGTGACACATGGGGATCTGGAATAAGGACAGGGGGTGTGATGAATAGGGATCTGGAACAAGGACGGGGAGTGTCACACATAGGGATCTGGAACAAGAACAGGGAGTGTGATGAATGGGGATCTGGAAGAAGGACAGGGAGTGTGACACATAGGGATCTTGAACAAGGACAGGGAGTGTGACACATAGGGATCTGGAACAAGGACAGGGAGTGTGATACATAGGGATCTGGAACAAGGACAGGGAGTGTGATGAATGGGGATCTGGAAGAAAGACAGGGAGTGTGACACAAAGGGATCTTGGACAAGGACAGGGAGTGTGATGAATAGGGATCTGGAACAAGAACAAGGGAGTGTGATGAATCAGGATCTGGAACAAGGGCAGGGAGTGTGACACATGGGGATCAGGAACAAGGACAGCGAGTGCCATCCATAGGGATCTCGAACAAGGACAGGGAGTGTGATGAATAGGGATCTGAAATAAGAACAGGGATTATGATGAGTAGGGACCTGGAACAAGGACATTCAGTTTGATAGATAGGGATCTGGAACAAGGACAGGGAGTGCGATGAATAGGGACCTGGAACAAGAACAGGGAGCGTGATTTTTAAGGACCTGGAACAAGGACAGGGGATGTGACACATAGGAATCTGCAACAAGGACATAGAGTGTGATGAATAGGGATCTGGAACAAGGACAGGGAGTGAGATGACTAGGGATCTGGAACAAGGGCAGAGAGTGTGACACATAGGGATCAGGTACAAAGACAGCGAGTGCAATCCATAGGGATCTGGAACAAGGACAGGGAGTGTGACACATAGGGATCTGGAACAAGGACTGGGAGTGTGATGAATAGGAATCTCGAACAAGGTCAGGGAGTGTGACACATAGGGATCAGGTACAAAGACAGCGAGTGCAATCCATAGGGATCTAGAACAAGGACAGGGAGTGTGATGAATAGGGACCTGGAACAAGGAAATGGAGTGTGACACATAGGGATCTGGAACAAGGACAAAGAGTGTGATGAATAGGGATTGGAACAAGGACACGGAGTGTGATGAATAGGGATCTGGAACAAGGACAGGGAGTGTGACACAGAGGGATCTCGAACAAGAACAGGGAGTGTGATGCATAAGGACCTGGAACAAGGACGGGGTGTGACACATAGGGATCTGGAACAAGGACAGGGGGTGTGATGAATAGGGATCAGGAACAAGGACGGGGAGTGTGACACATAGAGATCTGGAACAAGGACAGGGAGTGTGATGAATAGGGATCTGAAATAAGAACAGGGATTGCGATGAGTAGGGACCTGGAACAAGGACATTCAGTGTGACACATAGGGAACTGGAACAAGGACAGGGAGTGCGATGAATAGGGACCTGGAACAAGGAAAGAGTGCGTGACGAATAGGGATCTGGAACAAGGGCAGGGAGTGTGACCAATAAGGATCTGGAACAAGAACAGGGAGTGTGATTTTTAGGGACCTGGAACAAGGACAGGGGATGTGACACATAGGGATCTGCAACAAGGACAGGGGGTGTGATGAATAGGGATCTGGAACAAGGGCAGGGAGTGTGACACATGGGGATCAGGGACCAGGACAGCGAGTGCCATCCATAGGGATCTGGAACAAAGACAGGGAGTGTGATGAATAGGGATCTGGAACAAGGACTGGGAGTGTGATGAATAGGAATCTCGAACAAGGTCAGGGAGTGTGACACATAGGGATCAGGTACAAAGACAGCGAGTGCAATCCATAGGGATCTAGAACAAGGACAGGGAGTGTGATGAATAGGGACCTGGAACAAGGAAATGGAGTGTGACACATAGGGATCTGGAACAAGGACAAAGAGTGTGATGAATAGGGATTGGAACAAGGACACGGAGTGTGATGAATAGGGATCTGGAACAAGGACAGGGAGTGTGACACAGAGGGATCTCGAACAAGAACAGGGAGTGTGATGCATAAGGACCTGGAACAAGGACGGGGTGTGACACATAGGGATCTGGAACAAGGACAGGGGGTGTGATGAATAGGGATCAGGAACAAGGACGGGGAGTGTGACACATAGAGATCTGGAACAAGGACAGGGAGTGTGATGAATAGGGATCTGAAATAAGAACAGGGATTGCGATGAGTAGGGACCTGGAACAAGGACATTCAGTGTGACACATAGGGAACTGGAACAAGGACAGGGAGTGCGATGAATAGGGACCTGGAACAAGGAAAGAGTGCGTGACGAATAGGGATCTGGAACAAGGGCAGGGAGTGTGACCAATAAGGATCTGGAACAAGAACAGGGAGTGTGATTTTTAGGGACCTGGAACAAGGACAGGGGATGTGACACATAGGGATCTGCAACAAGGACAGGGGGTGTGATGAATAGGGATCTGGAACAAGGGCAGGGAGTGTGACACATGGGGATCAGGGACCAGGACAGCGAGTGCCATCCATAGGGATCTGGAACAAAGACAGGGAGTGTGATGAATAGGGACCTGGAACAAGGACATGGAGTGTGACACATGGGGATCTGGAATAAGGACAGGGGGTGTGATGAATAAGGATCTGGAACAAGGACGGGGAGTGTGACACATAGGGATCTGGAACAAGGACAGGGAGTGTGATGAATAGGGATCTGGAACAAGAACAGGGAGTGTGATACATAGGGATCTGGAACAAGGACAGGGAGTGTTATGGATAGGGATCTGGAACAAGGGCAGGGAGTGTGACACATAGGGATCAGGTACAAAGCCAGCGAGTGCAATCCATAGGGATCAGGAACAAGGACGGGGAGTGTGACACATAGGAGCTGGAACAAGGACAGGGAGTGTGATGAATAGGGATCTGAAATAAGAACAGGGAGTGTGATGAGTAGGGACCTGGAACAAGGACATGGAGTGTGACACATAGGGATCTGGAACAAGGACAGGGGGTGTGACACATGGGGATCAGGAACCAGGACAGCGAGTGCCATCCATAGGGATCTGGAACAAAGACAGGGAGTGTGATGAATAGGGACCTGGAACAAGGACATGGAGTGTGACACATGGGGATCTGGAATAAGGACAGGGGGTGTGATGAATAAGGATCTGGAACAAGGACGGGGAGTGTGACACATAGGGATCTGGAACAAGGACAGGGAGTGTGATGAATAGGGATCTGGAACAAGAACAGGGAGTGTGATACATAGGGATCTGGAACAAGGACAGGGAGTGTTATGGATAGGGATCTGGAACAAGGGCAGGGAGTGTGACACATAGGGATCAGGTACAAAGCCAGCGAGTGCAATCCATAGGGATCAGGAACAAGGACGGGGAGTGTGACACATAGGAGCTGGAACAAGGACAGGGAGTGTGATGAATAGGGATCTGAAATAAGAACAGGGAGTGTGATGAGTAGGGACCTGGAACAAGGACATGGAGTGTGACACATAGGGATCTGAAACAAGGACAGGGGGTGTGACACATGGGGATCAGGAACCAGGACAGCGAGTGCCATCCATAGGGATCTGGAACAAGGACAGGGAGTGTGATGAATAGGGACCTGGAACAAGGACATGGAGTGTGACACATGGGGATCTGGAATAAGGACAGGGGGTGTGATGAATAGGGATCTGGAACAAGGACGGGGAGTGTGACACATAGGGATCTGGAACAAGAACAGGGAGTGTGACACATAGGGATCAGGAACAGGGACACGGAGTGTGAGGAATAGGGATCTGGAACAAGAACAGGGAGTATGATGGATATCGATCTGGAACAAGGACAGGGAGTGTGATGAATAGCGATCTGGAACAAGAACAGGGAGTGTGATGAATGGGGATCTGGAAGAAGGACAAGGAGTGTGACACATAGGGATCTTTAACAATGACAGGGAGTGTGACACATAGGGATCTGGAACAAGGACGGAGTGTGATACATAGGGATCTGGAACGAGAACAGGGAGTATGACACATAGGGATCTGGAACAAGGACAGGGAGTGTGATGAATAGGGATCTGGAACAAGAACAGGGAGTGTGATGAATGGGGATCTGGAAGAAAGACAGGGAGTGTGACACAAAGGGATCTTGAACAAGGACAGGGAGTGTAATGAATAGGGATCTGGAGCAAAGACAGGGAGTGTGATGAATAGGGAGCTGGAACAAGAACAAGCGAGTGTGATGAATGGGGATCTGGAACAAGGACAGGGAGTGTGATGAATAGAGATCTGGAACTAGGACAGGAGGCGTGATGAATAGGGATCTGGATCAAGGACGGTTAGTGTGACACATAGGGATCTAGAATAAGGACAGGGAGTGCGATGAATATGGATCTGGAACAAGGACAGGGAGTGTGACACGGATCTGGAACAAGGACAGGGAGTGTGACACATAGGGATCTGGAACAAGGACAGGGTGTGATGAATACGGAACTGGAACAAGGGCAGGGAGTGTGATGAATGGAGATCTGGAACAAGGGCAGGGAGTGTGACACAGGGATGAGGAACAAGGACAGCGAGTGCAATCCATAGGGATCTGGAACAAGGACAGGGTGTGTGACACATAGGGATCTGGAAGAAGGACAGGGAGTGTGATGAATCGGGATCTGGAACAAGGACAGAGAGTGTGATGAATAGGGATTCGAACAAGGACATGGAGTGTGACATATAGAAACATAGAAAATAGGTGCAGGAGCAGGCCATTCGGCCCTTCAAGCCTGCACCGCCATTCATTATGATCATGGCTGATCATCCAACTCCGAACCCCGCCCCAGCCTTCCCTCCATACCCCCTGACCCCCGTAGGCACAAGGGCCATATCTAACTCCCTCTTAAATATAGCCAATGAACTGGCCTCAACTGTTTCCTGTGGCAGAGAATTCCACAGATTCACCACTCTCTGTGTGAAGAAGTTTTTCCTAATCTCGGTCCTAAAAGGCTTCCCCTCTATCCTCAAACTGTGGCCCCTCGTTCTGGACTTCCCCAACATCGGGAACAATCTTCCTGCATCTAGCCTGTCCAATCCCTTTAGGATCTTATACGTTTCAATCAGATCCCCCCTCAATCTTCTAAATTCCAACGAGTACAAGCCCAGTTCATCCAGTCTTTCTTCATATGAAAGTCCTGCCATCCCAGGAATCAATCTGGTGAACCTTCTTTGTACTCCCTCTATGGCAAGGATGTCTTTCCTCAGATTAGGGGACTAAAACTGCACACAATACTCCAGATGTGGTCTCACCAAGGCCTTGTACAACTGCAGTAGTACCTCCCTGCTCCTGTACTCGAATCCTCTCGCTATAAATGCCAGCATACCATTCGCCTTTTTCACCGCCTTCTGTACCTGCATGCCCACTTTCAATGACTGGTGTATAATAACACCCAGGTCTCGTTGCACCTCCCCTTTTCCTAATCGGCCACCATTCAGATAATAATCTGTTTTCCTATTTTTGCCACCAAAGTGGATAACTTCATATTTATCCACACTAAATTGCATCTGCCATGAACTTGCCCACTCACCCAACCTATCCAAGTCACCCTGCATCCTCTTAGCATCCTCCTCACAGCTAACACTGCCACCCAGCTTCGTGTCATCCGCAAGCTTGGAGATGCTGCATTTAATTCCCTCATCCAAGTCATTAATATATATTGTAAACAACTGGGGTCCCAGCACTGAGCCTTGCGGTACCCCACTAGTCACTGCCTGCCATTCTGAAAACACATAGGGATCTGGAACAAGGACAGAGAGTGTGATGGATAGGGATTGGCACAAGGACATGGAGTGTGATGAATAGGGATCTGGAACAAGGACAGGGAGTGTGATACATAGGGATCTGGAACAAGGACAGGGAGTGTTATGGATAGGGATCTGGAACAAGGGCAGGGAGTGTGACACATAGGGATCAGGTACAAAGCCAGCGAGTGCAATCCATAGGGATCTGGAACAAGGACAGGGAGTGTGATACATAGGGATCCGGAACAAGGACAGGGAGTGTGATGAATAGGGACCTGGAACAAGGAAATGGAGTGTTACACATAGGGATCTGGAATAAGGACAGTGAGTGTGACACATAAGGATCTGGAACAAGGACAGGGAGTGTGATGAATAGGGACCTGGAACAAGGAAATGGAGTGTTACACATAGGGATCTGGAACAAGGACAGAGAGTATGATGAATAGGGATTGGAACAAGGACAGGGAGTGTGATGAATAGGGATCTGGAACAAGGACAGGGAGTGTGACACATGGGGATCTCGAACAAGAACAGGGAGTGTGATGCATGGGGACCTGGAACAAGGACGGGGTGTGACACATAGGGATCTGGAACAAGGACAGGGAGTGTGATGAATAGGGATCTGGAACAAGGACAGGGAGTGTGACACATAGGGATCTGGAACAAGGTCAGGGAGTGTGATGAATAGGGATCTGGAACAAGGACAGGGAGTGTGACACATAGGGATCTGGAACGAAGACAGGGAGTGTGCCTCATAGGGATCTGGAACAAGGACAGGGAGTGTGACAAATAGGGATCTGGAACAAGGATATGGAGTGTGATGAATAGGGATCTGGAACAAGGACCGAATGTGAGGAATAGGGATCTGGAACAAGGACAGGGAGTGTGATACATAGGGATCTGTAACAAGGACAGGGAGTGTGATGAATAGGGATCTGGAACAAGGGCAGGGAGTGTGACACATGGGGATCAGGAACAAGGACAGCGAGTGCCATCCATAGGGATCTGGAATAAGGACAGGGAGTGTGATGACTAGGGACCTGGAACAAGGACATGGAGTGTGACACATGGGGATCTGGAATAAGGACAGGGGGTGTGATGAATAGGGATCTGGAACAAGGGCAGGGAGTGTGACACATAGGTATCAGGAACAAGGACAGCGAGTGCAATCCATAGGGATCTGGAACAAGGACAGGGTGTGTGACACAGGGATCTGGAACAAGGACAGGGAGTGTGATGAATCGGGATCTGGAGCAAGGACAGAGTGTGATGAATAGAGATTGGAACAAGGACACGGAGTGTGACACATAGGGATCTGGAACAATGACAGGGAGTGTGACACAGGGATCTGGAACAAGGACAGGGGGTGTGATGAATGGGGATCTGGAACAAGGACAGGGAGTGTGATGAATAGGGACCTGGAACAAGAACAGGGAGTGTGATGGATATCGATCTGGAACAAGGACAGGGAGTTTGATGAATAGGGATCTGGAACAAGAAGAGGGAGTGTGATGAATGGGGATCTGGAAGAAAGACAGGGAGTGTGACACAAAGGGATCTTGAACAAGGACAGGGAGTGTAATGAATAGGGATCTGGAGCAAAGACAGGGAGTGTGATGAATAGGGATCTGGAACAAGAACAAGGGAGTGTGATGAATGGGTATCTGGAACAAGGACAAGGAGTGTGATGAATAGGGACCTGGAACAAGGACAGGGAGTGTGACACATAGGGATCTGGAACAAGGACAGGGAGTGTGATGAATAGGGATCTGGAACAAGGACAGGGAGTGTGACACATAGGGATCTGGAACAAGGACAGGGAGTGTGACACATAGGGATCTGGAACAAGGACAGGGAGTGTGATGAATAGGGACCTGGAACAAGGACATGGAGTGTGACACATGGGGATCTGGAATAAGGATGGGGGGTGTGATGAATAGGGATCTGGAACAAGGACAGGGAGTGTGACACATAGGGATCTGGAACAAGAACAGGGACTGTGACACATAGGGATCTGGAACAAGGACAGGGAGTGTGATGAATAGGGATCTGGAACAAGAACAGGGAGTGTGATGGATATCGATCTAGAACAAGGACAGGGAGTGTGATGAATAGGGATCTGGAACAAGAACAGGGAGTGTGATGAATGGGGATCTGGAAAAAAGACAGGGAGTGTGACACAAAGGGATCTTGAACAAGGACAGGGAGTGTAATGAATAGGGATCTGGAGCAAAGACAGGGAGTGTGATGAATAGGGATCTGGAACAAGAACAAGGGAGTGTAATGAATGGGGATCTGGAACAAGGACAGGGAGTGTGATGAATAGGGATCTGGAACAAGGACAGGGAGTGTGATGAATAGGGACCTGGAACAAGGACAGGGAGTGTGATGAATAGCGATCTGGAACAAGAACAGGGAGTGTGATGAATAGAGATCTGGAACAAGGGCAGGGAGTGTGACACATAGGTATCAGGAACAAGGACAGCGAGTGCAATCCATAGGGATCTGGAACAAGGACAGGGTGTGTGACACTGGGATCTGGAACAAGGACAGGGAGTGTGATGAATCGGGATCTGGAGCAAGGACAGAGTGTGATGAATAGGGATTGGAACAAGGACACGGAGTGTGACACATAGGGATCTGGAACAATGACAGGGAGTGTGACACATAGGGATCTGGAACAAGGACAGGGGGTGTGATGAATGGGGATCTGGAACGAGGACGGGGAGTGTGACACATAAGAATCTGGAACAAGGACAGGGAGTGTGACACATAGGGATCTGGAACAAGGACAGGGAGTGTGATGAATAGGGACCTGGAACAAGGACATGGAGTGTGACACATGGGGATCTGGAATAAGGATGGGGGGTGTGATGAATCGGGATCTGGAACAAGGACTTGGAGTGTGACACATAGGGATCTGGAACAAGAACAGGGAGTGTGACACATAGGGATCTGGAACAAGAACAGGGAGTGTGATGGATATCGATCTGGAACAAGGACAGGGAGTGTGATGAATAGGGATCTGGAACAAGAACAGGGAGTGTGATGAATCGGGATCTGGAAGAAAGACAGGGAGTGTGACACAAAGGGATCTTGAACAAGGACAGGGAGTGTAATGAATAGGGATCTGGAGCAAAGACAGGGAGTGTGATGAATAGGGATCTGGAACAAGAACAAGGGAGTGTGATGAATGGGGATCTGGAACAAGGACAAGGAGTGTGATGAATAGGGATCTGGAACTAGGACAGGGGGCGTGATGAATAGGGATCTGGATCAAGGACGGTTAGTGTGACACATAGGGATCCAGAATAAGGACAGGGAGTGCGATGAATAGGGATCTGGAACAAGGACTTGGAGTGTGACACATAGGGATCTGGAACAAGAACAGGGAGTGTGACACATAGGGATCTGGAACAAGGACATGGAGTGTGATGAATAGGGATCTGGAACAAGAACAGGGAGTGTGATGGATATCGATCTGGAACAAGGACAGGGAGTGTGATGAATAGGGATCTGGAACAAGAACAGGGAGTGTGATGAATGGGGATCTGGAAGAAAGACAGGGAGTGTGACACAAAGGGATCTTGAACAAGGACAGGGAGTGTAATGAATAGGGATCTGGAGCAAAGACGGAGTGTGATGAATAGGGATCTGGAACAAGAACAAGGGAGTGTGATGAATGGGGATCTGGAACAAGGACAAGGAGTGTGATGAATAGGGATCTGGAACTAGGACAGGGGGCGTGATGAATAGGGATCTGGATCAAGGACGGTTAGTGTGACACATAGGGATCCAGAATAAGGACAGGGAGTGCGATGAATAGGGATCTGGAACAAGGACAGGGAGTGTGATGAATCGGGATCTGGAACAAGGACAGAGAGTGTGACGAATAGGGATTGGAACAAGGACACGGAGTGTGACACATAGAAAAATAGAAAATAGGTGCAGGAGTAGGCCATTCGGCCCTTCAAGCCTGCACCGCCATTCATTATGATCATGGCTGATCATCCAACTCAGAACCCCGCCCCAGCCTTCCCTCCATACCCCCTGACCCCCGTAGCCACAAGGGCCATATCTAACTCCCTCTTAAATATAGCCAATGAACTGGCCTCAACTGTTTCCTGTGGCAGAGAATTCCACAGATTCACCACTCTCTGTGTGAAGAAGTTTTTCCTAATCTCAGTCCTAAAAGCTTCCCCTCTATCCTCAAACTGTGGCCCCTCGTTCTGGACTTCCCCAACATCGGGAACAATCTTCCTGCATCTAGCCTGTCCAATCCCTTTAGGATCTTATACATTTCAATCAGATCCCCCCTCAATCTTCTAAATTCCAACGAGTACAAGCCCAGTTCATCCAGTCTTTCTTCATATGAAAGTCCTGCTATCTCAGGAATCAATGTGGTGAACCTTCTTTGTACTCCCTCTATGGCAAGGATGTCTTTCCTCAGATTAGGGGACCAAAACTACACACAATACTCCAGGTGTGGTCTCACCAAGGCCTTGTACAACTGCAGTAGTACCTCCCTGCTCCTGTACTCGAATCCTCTCGCTATAAATGCCAGCATACCATTCGCCTTTTTCACCGCCTGCTGTACCTGCATGCCCACTTTCAATGACTGGTGTATAATGACACCCAGGTCTCGTTGCACCTCCCCTTTTCCTATTCGGCCACCATTCAGATAATAATCTGTTTTCCTATTTTTGCCACCAAAGTGGATAACTTCATATTTATCCACATTAAATTGCATCTGCCATGAACTTGCTCACTCACCCAAACTATCCAAGTCACCCTGCATCCTCTTAGCATCCTCCTCACAGCTAACACTGCCACCCAGCTTCGTGTCATCCGCAAGCTTGGAGATGCTGCATGTAATTCCCTCATCCAAGTCATTAATATATATTGTAAACAACTGGGGTCCCAGCACTGAGCCTTGCGGTACCCCACTAGTCACCGCCTGCCATTCTGAAAACACGTAGGGATCTGGAACAAGGACAGAGAGTGTGATGGATAGGGATTGGAACAAGGACACGGAGTGTGATGAATAGGGATCTGGAACAAGGACAGGGAGTGTGACACATAAGGATCTGGAACAAGGGCAGGAAGTGTGACACATAGGGATCTGGAACAAAGGTAGGGAGTGTGACACATAGGGATCTGGAACAAGGACAGGGAGTGTGACACATAGGCATCAGGTACAAGGACAGCGAGTGCAATCCGTAGGGATCTAGAACAAGGACAGGGAGTGTGATGAATACGGACCTGGAACAAGGAATTGGAGTGAGACACATTGGGATCTGGAACAAGGACAGAGAGTGTGACACATAGGGATCACGAACAAGAACAGGGAGTGCGATGCATAGGGACCTGGAACAAGGACGGGGTGTGACACATAGGGATCTGGAACAAGGACAGGGAGTGTGATGAATCGGGATCTGGAGCAAGGACAGAGTGTGATGAATAGGGATTGGAACAAGGACACGGATTGTGACACATAGGGATCTGGAACAATGACAGGGAGTGTGACACAGGGATCTGGAACAAGGACAGGGGGTGTGATGAATCGGGATCTGGAACAAGGACAGGGAGTGTGATGAATAGGGACCTGGAACAAGGACATGGAGTGTGACACATGGGGATCTGGAATAAGGACGGGGGGTGTGATGAGTAGGGATCTGGAACAAGGACTTGGAGTGTGACACATAGGGATCTGGAACAAGGACATGGATTGTGATGAATAGGGATCTGGAACAAGAACAGGGAGTGTGATGGATATCGATCTGGAACAAGGACAGGGAGTGTGATGAATAGGGATCTGGAACAAGAACAGGGAGTGTGATGAATGGGGATCTGGAAGAAAGACAGGGAGTGTGACACAAAGGGATCTTGAACAAGGACAGGGAGTGTAATGAATAGGGATCTGGAGCAAAGACAGGGAGTGTGATGAATAGGGATCTGGAGCAAGGACAGAGTGTGATGAATAGGGATTGGAACAAGGGCGGGGAGTGTGACACATAAGAATCTGGAACAAGGATAGGGAGTGTGACACATAGGAATCTGGAACAAGGACAGGGAGTGTGACACATAGGGATCTGGAACAAGGACAGGGAGTGTGATGAATAGGGATCTGGAACAAGGACAGAGTGTGATGAATAGGGATTGGAACAAGGGCGGGGAGTGTGACACATAAGAATCTGGAACAAGGATAGGGAGTGTGACACATAGGAATCTGGAACAAGGACAGGGAGTGTGACACATAGGGATCTGGAACAAGGACAGGGAGTGTGATGAATAGGGATCTGGAACAAGGACAGGGAGTGTGATGAATAGGGATCTGGAACAAGGACAGGGAGTGTGATGAATAGGGATTGGAACAAGGACACGGAGTGTGACACATAGGGATCTGGAACAAGGACATGGAGTGTGACACATAGCGATCTGGAACAAGGACAGGGAGTGTGACACATAGGGATCTGGAACAAGGACAGGGGGTGTGACACATGGGGATCAGGAACCAGGACAGCGAGTGCCATCCATAGGGATCCGGAACAAGGACAGGGAGTATGATGAATAGGGACCTGGAACAAGGACATGGAGTGTGACACATGGGGATCTGGAATAAGGACAGTGGGTGTGATGAAGAGGGACCTGGAACAAGGACATGGAGTGTGACACATGGGGATCTGGAATAAGGACGGGGTGTGATGAATAGGGATCTGGAACAAGGATGGGGAGTGTGACACATAGGGATCTGGAACAAGAACAGGGAGTGTGACACATAGGGATCTGGAACAAGGACATGGAGTGTGAGGAATAGGGATCTGGAACAAGAATAGGGAGTGTGATGGATATCGATCTGGATCAAGGACAGGGAGTGTGATGAATAGCGATCTGGAACAAGAACAGCGAGTGTGATGAATAGCGATCTGGAACAAGAACAGGGAGTGTGATGAATAGAGATCTGGAACAAGGGCAGGGAGTGTGACACATAGCTATCAGGAACAAGGACAGCGAGTGCAATCCATAGGGATCTGGAACAAGGACAGGGAGTGTGATGAATCGGGATCTGGAGCAAGGACAGAGTGTGATGAATAGGGATTGGAACAAGGACACGGAGTGTGACACATAGGGATCTGGAACAATGACAGGGAGTGTGACACATAGGGATCTGGAACAAGGACAGGGGGTGTGATGAATGGGGATCTGGAACAAGGACGGGGAGTGTGACACATAAGAATCTGGAACAAGGACAGGGAGTGTGACACATAGGGATCTGGAACAAGGACAGGGAGTGTGATGAATAGGGACCTGGAACTAGGACATGGAGTGTGACACATGGGGATCTGGAATAAGGATGGGGGGTGTGATGAATCGGGATCTGGAACAAGGACTTGGAGTGTGATACATAGGGATCTGGAACAAGGACAGGGAGTGTGATGAATGGGGATCTGGAAGAAAGACAGGGAGTGTGACACAAAGGGATCTTGGACAAGGACAGGGAGTGTGATGAATAGGGATCTGGAACAAGAACAAGGGAGTGTGATGAATGGGGATCTGGAACAAGGACAGGGAGTGTGACTTATAGGGATCTGGAACAAGGACATGGAGTGTGATGAATCGAGATCTGGAACAAGGGCAGGGAGTGTGACACATGGGGATCAGGAACAAGGACAGCGAGTGCCATCCATAGGGATCTGGAACAAGGACAGGGAGTGTGATGAATAGGGATCTGAAATAAGAACAGGGATTATGATGAGTAGGGACCTGGAACAAGGACATTCAGTGTGATACATAGGGAACTGGAACAAGGACAGGGAGTGCGATGAATAGGGACCTGGAACAAGGAAAGAGTGCGTGACGAATAGGGATCTGGAACAAGGGCAGGGAGTGTGACACATAAGGATCTGGAACAAGAACAGGGAGTGTGATTTTTAGGGACCTGGAACAAGGACAGGGGATGTGACACATAGGGATCTGCAACAAGGACAGGGGGTGTGATGAATAAGGATCTGGAACAAGGACGGGGAGTGTGACACATGGGGATCAGGGACCAGGACAGCGAGTGCCATCCATAGGGATCTGGAGCAAAGACAGGGAGTGTGATGAATAGGGACCTGGAACAAGGACATGGAGTGTGACACATGGGGATCTGGAATAAGGACAGGGGGTGTGATGAATAAGGATCTGGAACAAGGACGGGGAGTGTGACACATAGGGATCTGGAACAAGGACAGGGAGTGTGATGAATAGGGATCTGGAACAAGAACAGGGAGTGTGATACATAGGGATCTGGAACAAGGACAGGGAGTGTTATGGATAGGGATCTGGAACAAGGGCAGGGAGTGTGACACATGGGGATCTGGAATAAGGACAGGGTGTGTGATGAATAAGGATCTGGAACAAGGACGGGGAGTGTGACACATAGGGATCTGGAACAAGGACGGAGTGTGATGAATAGGGATCTGGAACAAGAACAGGGAGTGTGATACATAGGGATCTGGAACAAGGACAGGGAGTGTTATGGATAGGGATCTGGAACAAGGGCAGGGAGTGTGACACATAGGGATCAGGTACAAAGCCAGCGAGTGCAATCCATAGGGATCAGGAACAAGGACGGGGAGTGTGACACATAGGAGCTGGAACAAGGACAGGGAGTGTGATGAATAGGGATCTGAAATAAGAACAGGGAGTGTGATGAGTAGGGACCTGGAACAAGGACATGGAGTGTGACACATAGGGATCTGGAACAAGGACAGGGGGTGTGACACATGGAGATCAGGAACCAGGACAGCGAGTGCCATCCATAGGGATCTGGAACAAGGACAGGGAGTGTGATGAATAGGGACCTGGAACAAGGACATGGAGTGTGACACATGGGGATCTGGAATAAGGACAGGGGGTGTGATGAATAGGGATCTGGAACAAGGACGGGGAGTGTGACACATAGGGATCTGGAACAAGAACAGGGAGTGTGACACATAGGGATCAGGAACAAGGACACGGAGTGTGAGGAATAGGGATCTGGAACAAGAACAGGGAGTATGATGGATATCGAGCTGGAACAAGGACAGGGAGTGTGATGAATAGCGATCTGGAACAAGAACAGGGAGTGTGATGAATGGGAATCTGGAAGAAGGACAAGGAGTGTGACACATAGGGATCTTGAACAAGGACAGGGAGTGTGATGAATAGAGATCTGGAACAAGGGCAGGGAGTGTGACAGATAGGGATCAGGAACAAGCACAGCGAGTGCAATCCATAGGGATCTGGAACAAGGACAGGGTGTGTGACACATAGGGATCTGGAACAAGGACAGGGAGTGTGACACATAGGGATCAGGAACAAGGACACGGAGTGTGAGGAATAGGGATCTGGAACAAGAACAGGGAGTATGATGGATATCGAGCTGGAACAAGGACAGGGAGTGTGATGAATAGCGATCTGGAACAAGAACAGGGAGTGTGATGAATGGGGATCTGGAAGAAGGACAAGGAGTGTGACACATAGGGATCTGGAACAAGAACAGGGAGTGTGATGAATGGGGATCTGGAAGAAGGACAGGGAGTGTGACACATAGGGATCTTGAACAAGGACAGGGAGTGTGACACATAGGGATCTGCAACAAGGACAGGGAGTGTGATACATAGGGATCTGGAACAAGGACAGGGAGTGTGATGAATGGGGATCTGGAACAAGAACAAGGGAGTGTGATGAATGGGGATCTAGAACAAGGACAGGGAGTGTGACTTATAGGGATCTGGATCAAGGACGGTTAGTGTGACACATAGGGATCCAGAATAAGGACAGGGAGTGCGATGAATAGGGATCTGGAACAAGGACTTGGAGTGTGACACATAGGGATCTGGAACAAGAACAGGGAGTGTGACACATAGGGATCTGGAACAAGGACATGGAGTGTGATGAATAGGGATCTGGAACAAGAACAGGGAGTGTGATGGATATCGATCTGGAACAAGGACAGGGAGTGTGATGAATAGGGATCTGGAACAAGAACAGGGAGTGTGATGAATGGGGATCTGGAAGAAAGACAGGGAGTGTGACACAAAGGGATCTTGAACAAGGACAGGGAGTGTAATGAATAGGGATCTGGAGCAAAGACAGGGAGTGTGATGAATAGGGATCTGGAACAAGAACAAGGGAGCGTGATGAATGGGGATCTGGAACAAGGACAAGGAGTGTGATGAATAGGGATCTGGAACTAGGACAGGGGGCGTGATGAATAGGGATCTGGATCAAGGACGGTTAGTGTGACACATAGGGATCCAGAATAAGGACAGGGAGTGCGATGAATAGGGATCTGGAACAAGGACAGGGAGTGTGATGAATCAGGATCTGGAACAAGGACAGAGAGTGTGACGAATAGGGATTGGAACAAGGACACGGAGTGTGACACATAGAAAAATAGAAAATAGGTGCAGGAGTAGGCCATTCGGCCCTTCAAGCCTGCACCGCCATTCATTATGATCATGGCTGATCATCCAACTCAGAACCCCGCCCCAGCCTTCCCTCCATACCCCCTGACCCCCGTAGCCACAAGGGCCATATCTAACTCCCTCTTAAATATAGCCAATGAACTGGCCTCAACTGTTTCCTGTGGCAGAGAATTCCACAGATTCACCACTCTCTGTGTGAAGAAGTTTTTCCTAATCTCAGTCCTAAAAGGCTTCCCCTCTATCCTCAAACTGTGGCCCCTCGTTCTGGACTTCCCCAACATCGGGAACAATCTTCCTGCATCTAGCCTGTCCAATCCCTTTAGGATCTTATACATTTCAATCAGATCCCCCCTCAATCTTCTAAATTCCAACGAGTACAAGCCCAGTTCATCCAGTCTTTCTTCATATGAAAGTCCTGCTATCTCAGGAATCAATGTGGTGAACCTTCTTTGTACTCCCTCTATGGCAAGGATGTCTTTCCTCAGATTAGGGGACCAAAACTGCACACAATACTCCAGGTGTGGTCTTACCAAGGCCTTGTACAACTGCAGTAGTACCTCCCTGCTCCTGTACTCGAATCCTCTCGCTATAAATGCCAGCATACCATTCGCCTTTTTCACCGCCTGCTGTACCTGCATGCCCACTTTCAATGACTGGTGTATAATGACACCCAGGTCTCGTTGCACCTCCCCTTTTCCTAATCGGCCACCATTCAGATAATAATCTGTTTTCCTATTTTTGCCACCAAAGTGGATAACTTCATATTTATCCACATTAAATTGCATCTGCCATGAACTTGCTCACTCACCCAACCTATCCAAGTCACCCTGCATCCTCTTAGCATCCTCCTCACAGCTAACACTGCCACCCAGCTTCGTGTCATCCGCAAGCTTGGAGATGCTGCATTTAATTCCCTCATCCAAGTCATTAATATATATTGTAAACAACTGGGGTCCCAGCACTGAGCCTTGCGGTACCCCACTAGTCACCGCCTGCCATTCTGAAAACACATAGGGATCTGGAACAAGGACAGAGAGTGTGATGGATAGGGATTGGAACAAGGACACGGAGTGTGATGAATAGGGATCTGGAACAAGGACAGGGAGTGTGACACATAAGGATCTGGAACAAGGACAGGGTGTGTGACACAGGGATCTGGAACAAGGACAGGGAGTGTGATGAATCGGGATCTGGAGCAAGGACAGAGTGTGATGAATAGGGATTGGAACAAGGACACGGAGTGTGACACATAGGGATCTGGAACAATGACAGGGAGTGTGACACATAGGGATCTGGAACAAGGACAGGGGGTGTGATGAATGGGGATCTGGAACAAGGACGGGGAGTGTGACACATAAGAATCTGGAACAAGGACAGGGAGTGTGACACATAGGGATCTGGAACAAGGACAGGGAGTGTGATGAATAGGGACCTGGAACTAGGACATGGAGTGTGACACATGGGGATCTGGAATAAGGATGGGGGGTGTGATGAATCGGGATCTGGAACAAGGACTTGGAGTGTGATACATAGGGATCTGGAACAAGGACAGGGAGTGTGATGAATGGGGATCTGGAAGAAAGACAGGGAGTGTGACACAAAGGGATCTTGGACAAGGACAGGGAGTGTGATGAATAGGGATCTGGAACAAGAACAAGGGAGTGTGATGAATGGGGATCTGGAACAAGGACAGGGAGTGTGACTTATAGGGATCTGGAACAAGGACATGGAGTGTGATGAATCGAGATCTGGAACAAGGGCAGGGAGTGTGACACATGGGGATCAGGAACAAGGACAGCGAGTGCCATCCATAGGGATCTGGAACAAGGACAGGGAGTGTGATGAATAGGGATCTGAAATAAGAACAGGGATTATGATGAGTAGGGACCTGGAACAAGGACATTCAGTGTGATACATAGGGAACTGGAACAAGGACAGGGAGTGCGATGAATAGGGACCTGGAACAAGGAAAGAGTGCGTGACGAATAGGGATCTGGAACAAGGGCAGGGAGTGTGACACATAAGGATCTGGAACAAGAACAGGGAGTGTGATTTTTAGGGACCTGGAACAAGGACAGGGGATGTGACACATAGGGATCTGCAACAAGGACAGGGGGTGTGATGAATAAGGATCTGGAACAAGGACGGGGAGTGTGACACATGGGGATCAGGGACCAGGACAGCGAGTGCCATCCATAGGGATCTGGAGCAAAGACAGGGAGTGTGATGAATAGGGACCTGGAACAAGGACATGGAGTGTGACACATGGGGATCTGGAATAAGGACAGGGGGTGTGATGAATAAGGATCTGGAACAAGGACGGGGAGTGTGACACATAGGGATCTGGAACAAGGACAGGGAGTGTGATGAATAGGGATCTGGAACAAGAACAGGGAGTGTGATACATAGGGATCTGGAACAAGGACAGGGAGTGTTATGGATAGGGATCTGGAACAAGGGCAGGGAGTGTGACACATGGGGATCTGGAATAAGGACAGGGTGTGTGATGAATAAGGATCTGGAACAAGGACGGGGAGTGTGACACATAGGGATCTGGAACAAGGACGGAGTGTGATGAATAGGGATCTGGAACAAGAACAGGGAGTGTGATACATAGGGATCTGGAACAAGGACAGGGAGTGTTATGGATAGGGATCTGGAACAAGGGCAGGGAGTGTGACACATAGGGATCAGGTACAAAGCCAGCGAGTGCAATCCATAGGGATCAGGAACAAGGACGGGGAGTGTGACACATAGGAGCTGGAACAAGGACAGGGAGTGTGATGAATAGGGATCTGAAATAAGAACAGGGAGTGTGATGAGTAGGGACCTGGAACAAGGACATGGAGTGTGACACATAGGGATCTGGAACAAGGACAGGGGGTGTGACACATGGAGATCAGGAACCAGGACAGCGAGTGCCATCCATAGGGATCTGGAACAAGGACAGGGAGTGTGATGAATAGGGACCTGGAACAAGGACATGGAGTGTGACACATGGGGATCTGGAATAAGGACAGGGGGTGTGATGAATAGGGATCTGGAACAAGGACGGGGAGTGTGACACATAGGGATCTGGAACAAGAACAGGGAGTGTGACACATAGGGATCAGGAACAAGGACACGGAGTGTGAGGAATAGGGATCTGGAACAAGAACAGGGAGTATGATGGATATCGAGCTGGAACAAGGACAGGGAGTGTGATGAATAGCGATCTGGAACAAGAACAGGGAGTGTGATGAATGGGAATCTGGAAGAAGGACAAGGAGTGTGACACATAGGGATCTTGAACAAGGACAGGGAGTGTGATGAATAGAGATCTGGAACAAGGGCAGGGAGTGTGACAGATAGGGATCAGGAACAAGCACAGCGAGTGCAATCCATAGGGATCTGGAACAAGGACAGGGTGTGTGACACATAGGGATCTGGAACAAGGACAGGGAGTGTGACACATAGGGATCAGGAACAAGGACACGGAGTGTGAGGAATAGGGATCTGGAACAAGAACAGGGAGTATGATGGATATCGAGCTGGAACAAGGACAGGGAGTGTGATGAATAGCGATCTGGAACAAGAACAGGGAGTGTGATGAATGGGGATCTGGAAGAAGGACAAGGAGTGTGACACATAGGGATCTGGAACAAGAACAGGGAGTGTGATGAATGGGGATCTGGAAGAAGGACAGGGAGTGTGACACATAGGGATCTTGAACAAGGACAGGGAGTGTGACACATAGGGATCTGCAACAAGGACAGGGAGTGTGATACATAGGGATCTGGAACAAGGACAGGGAGTGTGATGAATGGGGATCTGGAACAAGAACAAGGGAGTGTGATGAATGGGGATCTAGAACAAGGACAGGGAGTGTGACTTATAGGGATCTGGATCAAGGACGGTTAGTGTGACACATAGGGATCCAGAATAAGGACAGGGAGTGCGATGAATAGGGATCTGGAACAAGGACTTGGAGTGTGACACATAGGGATCTGGAACAAGAACAGGGAGTGTGACACATAGGGATCTGGAACAAGGACATGGAGTGTGATGAATAGGGATCTGGAACAAGAACAGGGAGTGTGATGGATATCGATCTGGAACAAGGACAGGGAGTGTGATGAATAGGGATCTGGAACAAGAACAGGGAGTGTGATGAATGGGGATCTGGAAGAAAGACAGGGAGTGTGACACAAAGGGATCTTGAACAAGGACAGGGAGTGTAATGAATAGGGATCTGGAGCAAAGACAGGGAGTGTGATGAATAGGGATCTGGAACAAGAACAAGGGAGCGTGATGAATGGGGATCTGGAACAAGGACAAGGAGTGTGATGAATAGGGATCTGGAACTAGGACAGGGGGCGTGATGAATAGGGATCTGGATCAAGGACGGTTAGTGTGACACATAGGGATCCAGAATAAGGACAGGGAGTGCGATGAATAGGGATCTGGAACAAGGACAGGGAGTGTGATGAATCAGGATCTGGAACAAGGACAGAGAGTGTGACGAATAGGGATTGGAACAAGGACACGGAGTGTGACACATAGAAAAATAGAAAATAGGTGCAGGAGTAGGCCATTCGGCCCTTCAAGCCTGCACCGCCATTCATTATGATCATGGCTGATCATCCAACTCAGAACCCCGCCCCAGCCTTCCCTCCATACCCCCTGACCCCCGTAGCCACAAGGGCCATATCTAACTCCCTCTTAAATATAGCCAATGAACTGGCCTCAACTGTTTCCTGTGGCAGAGAATTCCACAGATTCACCACTCTCTGTGTGAAGAAGTTTTTCCTAATCTCAGTCCTAAAAGGCTTCCCCTCTATCCTCAAACTGTGGCCCCTCGTTCTGGACTTCCCCAACATCGGGAACAATCTTCCTGCATCTAGCCTGTCCAATCCCTTTAGGATCTTATACATTTCAATCAGATCCCCCCTCAATCTTCTAAATTCCAACGAGTACAAGCCCAGTTCATCCAGTCTTTCTTCATATGAAAGTCCTGCTATCTCAGGAATCAATGTGGTGAACCTTCTTTGTACTCCCTCTATGGCAAGGATGTCTTTCCTCAGATTAGGGGACCAAAACTGCACACAATACTCCAGGTGTGGTCTTACCAAGGCCTTGTACAACTGCAGTAGTACCTCCCTGCTCCTGTACTCGAATCCTCTCGCTATAAATGCCAGCATACCATTCGCCTTTTTCACCGCCTGCTGTACCTGCATGCCCACTTTCAATGACTGGTGTATAATGACACCCAGGTCTCGTTGCACCTCCCCTTTTCCTAATCGGCCACCATTCAGATAATAATCTGTTTTCCTATTTTTGCCACCAAAGTGGATAACTTCATATTTATCCACATTAAATTGCATCTGCCATGAACTTGCTCACTCACCCAACCTATCCAAGTCACCCTGCATCCTCTTAGCATCCTCCTCACAGCTAACACTGCCACCCAGCTTCGTGTCATCCGCAAGCTTGGAGATGCTGCATTTAATTCCCTCATCCAAGTCATTAATATATATTGTAAACAACTGGGGTCCCAGCACTGAGCCTTGCGGTACCCCACTAGTCACCGCCTGCCATTCTGAAAACACATAGGGATCTGGAACAAGGACAGAGAGTGTGATGGATAGGGATTGGAACAAGGACACGGAGTGTGATGAATAGGGATCTGGAACAAGGACAGGGAGTGTGACACATAAGGATCTGGAACAAGGGCAGGAAGTGTGACACATAGGGATCTGGAACAAGGGTAGGGAGTGTGACACATAGGGATCTGGAACAAGGACAGGGAGTGTGACACATAGGCATCAGGTACAAGGACAGCGAGTGCAATCCGTAGGGATCTAGAACAAGGACAGGGAGTGTGATGAATACGGACCTGGAACAAGGAATTGGAGTGTGACACATTGGGATCTGGAACAAGGACAGAGAGTGTGACACATAGGGATCACGAACAAGAACAGGGAGTGCGATGCATAGGGACCTGGAACAAGGACGGGGTGTGACACATAGGGATCTGGAACAAGGACAGGGAGTGTGATGAATCGGGATCTGGAGCAAGGACAGAGTGTGATGAATAGGGATTGGAACAAGGACACGGATTGTGACACATAGGGATCTGGAACAATGACAGGGAGTGTGACACAGGGATCTGGAACAAGGACAGGGGGTGTGATGAATCGGGATCTGGAACAAGGACAGGGAGTGTGATGAATGGGGATCTGGAAGAAAGACGGAGTGTGACACAAAGGGATCTTGGACAAGGACAGGGAGTGTGATGAATAGGGATCTGGAACAAGAACAAGGGAGTGTGATGAATGGGGATCTGGAACAAGGACAGGGAGTGTGACTTATAGGGATCTGGAACAAGGACATGGAGTGTGATGAATCGAGATCTGGAACAAGGGCAGGGAGTGTGACACATGGGGATCAGGAACAAGGACAGCGAGTGCCATCCATAGGGATCTGGAACAAGGACAGGGAGTGTGATGAATAGGGATCTGAAATAAGAACAGGGATTATGATGAGTAGGGACCTGGAACAAGGACATTCAGTGTGATACATAGGGAACTGGAACAAGGACAGGGAGTGCGATGAATAGGGACCTGGAACAAGGAAAGAGTGCGTGACGAATAGGGATCTGGAACAAGGGCAGGGAGTGTGACACATAAGGATCTGGAACAAGAACAGGGAGTGTGATTTTTAGGGACCTGGAACAAGGACAGGGGATGTGACACATAGGGATCTGCAACAAGGACAGGGGGTGTGATGAATAGGGATCTGGAACAAGGGCAGGGAGGGCTGACGTTTACATGCCAGGCGGCACCTAATTAATTAGCTTGTTTATTTCGGCTTTTTTCTTAAAAATGTGCTGGGTGCGTCCTGGCTACTGCTGCGCCGCTGCATTCTATGTAATCCCAGTATCGGTCCGCGGCCCGGAGGTTGGGGACCACTGCCATAAAGTGATGCTAGGCACAGGAGAACATCAGGTGGCTGACAGAAAATGATAAAGTAGTGGAGGTTGGGGGTGTGGACGGGTGGTTTAGTGAGTGGAGGTGTTGATCAGCCTGACTGCTTGGGGGAAGTAACTGTTTTTGAGTCTGGTAGTCCTTTTGTGGATGCTACGTAGCCTCCTCCCTGATGGGAGTGGGACAAACAGTCCATGAGCAGGTTGTGTTGGATTCTCCATGATATAGCTGCCCTTTTTCTGGCACTATTCTGTATATACATTCTTCAGACCCAGAGAACAATTATTTTGATCTCCTTTACACCTGTGTACTGGAAATGACATTAAGCAATCTTGAATCTTGGAACTTACTGCATCTTCAGCGCATGAAGTGTTAAATACATCCCTAAATAAACACAACCGTACCCTTGAGTTGCTTCTCATTTCCTGCACTTAAACCGCTAAATTTATAGCAAACAGTAACTTGATTCAACAAGGGACTTGGGTTGTTTCACTTAAGGAATGGAAGGACTTTCATGGGCTCAAATGTGGATCCTCCGTATAGAAATAGCTTAATTTTAATTAGAACTTAGTTTGAGCAGAAGCCAACATGGTTGCTGCAAAAAAAAAGTCACAAAGAATAGTCCAGTATTATGAGAGGTTTATATTTAATTTTATGTGGGGGGGGGTGCTTTTTTTTTTACAGCTGACTGACCATGGGCACATATTCAACTGTAGTGTGTACTAGCTATACACTAAGTGGCAACTCCTGTACCTAATAAAGTGGCTGCTGAGTGTATGTTCATGGTCTTCTGCTGCTGTAGCCCATCCACTTCAAGGTTCAACGTGTTGTGTGTTCAGGGATGCTCTTCTGTGCACCACTGTTATGGTTATTTGAGTTACTGTTCCCTTCCTGTCAGCTTGAACCAGTCTGGCCATTCTCCTCTCACCCCCTCCCTCATTAACAAAGCATTTTTGCCCACAGAACTGCCACTCACTGGATGTTTTGTTTCTCACACTGTTCTCTGTAAACTCTTGAGACTGTTGTGTGTGAAAATCCCAGAAAATCAGCAGTTTCTGAGATCCTCAAGCCACCAGTCTGGCACCAACGATGGTTCCATAGTCAAAGTCACTACGATCACATTTCTTCCTCATTCTGATGTTTGGTCTGAACAACAACTGAACCTCTTTCGAGCATGTCTGCGTGCTTTGAGTTGCTTCCACATGATTGGCTGATGAGATTTTTATTAATGAGCAGGTGTACAGGTGTTACTAATAAAGTGGCTACTGAGTGTAGGTAAGGCATCAGTAAATGAAAAATGGTGCCAAGACACAGGGAGGCCAGTGACTGAAAAAGAGGTGGATGGTATCAGTAAACATGAGGAATTCTGCAAATGCTGAAAATTCAAGCAATACACATCAAAGTTGCTGGTGAACGCAGCAGGCCAGGCAGCATCTCTAGGAAGAGGTACAGTCGACGTTTTGGGCCGAGACCCTTTGTCAGGACTAGCTGAAGGAAGAGCTAGGAAGAGATTTGAAAGTGGGAGGGGGAGGGGGAGATCCAAAATGATAGGAGAAGACAGGAGGGGGAGGGATGGAGCCAAGAGTTGGACAATTGATTGGCAAAAGGGATATGAGAGGATCATGGGACAGGAGGCCAAGGGAGAAGGAGAAGGAGGAGGGGGGAAAAACCCAGAGGATGGGCAAGGGGTATAGTCAGAGGGACAGAGGGAGAAAAAGGAGAGAGAGAGAAAGAATGTGTGTATATGAATAACTAACGGATGGGGTACGAGGGGGAGGTGGGGCATTAGCGGAAGTTAGAGAAGTCAATGTTCATGCCATCAGGTTGGAGTCAATGTTCATGCCATCAGGTATCAGTGCTGTGTGATCTTAATGTTTGGGAAAGGCTGGTTCAAAAAATCCTATGTTGATGCAGTGCAGAATGGGGCTTTTCAATCAATCTTAAGACCATAAGACTAAGGAGCAGAATCAGGCCATTGAGCCCATCAAGTCTGCTCTGCCAGTCCACCGTGGTTGATTTATTATCCCTCTCAACCCCATTCTCCTGCTTTCTCCCCGTAACCTTTGACGCCCTTACTAATCAAGAACCAATCAACCTCCGCCCTGTGTAAGCCCAATGACTTGGCCTCCACAGCCGTCTGTGACAATGAATTGCACAGATTCACCAGGCTCTGGCTAAAGAAATTCCTCCTCATCTCTGTTCTAAAAGGACACCCCTCTACTCTGAGGCTGTGCTCTCTGATCTGAGACTCCATCATGACTGAAAACATCCTCTCCACATCCAATTTATCCAGACCTTTCAGTATTTGATAGGTTGCAATGAGATTCCTCTGTTATTGTTCTAAACTCCAGTGATTACAGGCTCAGAGCTGTCAACGCTCCTCATGTGCTAATCCTTTCATTCCCAGGATCATTCCTGTGAACCTCCTCTGGACCCTCTCCAATGCCAGCATATCTTTTCTTAGATAAGGGGCCCAAACAGACCGCACTTTGGTCAACCTGTCATTTAGTCCCTGCTCCCTTCTCTTCTCCATTTTTCCATTTTATCCAAACCATTTTAAAAGGATTCATTTTCATTATTTTTATCGCATGTACATTGAAATGTGGACCCGGCTGGTGGTGTAGTGGCATCAGCGTCGGACTTCGGGATGAAAGGTCCCAGGTTCGAATCCAGCCGGCTCCCCTGCATGCTTTCCATCCGTGCTGGGATACGAGCTGGTGATCTCTTTGGAAACTCACCCGGCAGAAGGCAATGGCAAACCAGTGCTGTAACTTGCCTCGTACACGATTCCTCACTACGTCAGAGAGGCGTGGAGGGAAATCGTCCTCTAACTGGAGAAACCCCAGATGCGACGTACCTTTCCTTTCCTTACATTGAAATGTACAGTGAAATGTGTGGTTTGCCTTAACAACCAACACATCTAAGGATGTGCTGGGGGGAGGCCTGCAAGGGTTGCCGTACATTACGGTACCAATATAGCATGCCCACAATATTCAGCAGGACAACACAGAATACAACAAGCAACAAAACAGCTCCCTTTCCTCGCTACCAACCACCCACACCCACCACCAGTCCTCCAGACCCCAGTAATCAGGCTTTGACTTCCAGGTTCCTTATTGACCACACAGACTTTGATCTTCGGTTTTGACCCCCAGGCTAGATGATGACGGGACCTCGAATTCCAGGCTCACCAATTCATTGGCCCTCATGCTCACGTGGACTTCCGATCCCATGACAGCCCGACATCCACAGGTGCCCTTCTTCATATATCCACATCACAGGCCTTTGAGTTCGGAGGGGAGTTGTAGACTCCAAATCTGCTTCCAGCACACTAACAAGCAGCTCATCTCCAATCACAACTATTTAAAAGTAGCTTTCTTACCTCAAACTGAGTTAAATTAGACGCTCCCTCTGGTATTGCCAACATTTCATTTCAGAATATTCTACATTTTTGGTTTAGATTCTTCCGAAGGTTTTTCCTTTAAATGTTGTAAGCAAAATTTGCGGGAAAACTTGGAGGCATTGAAAGCACTTATGAACTGGCCTTGTGAGGGAAATGGGTGGGCGACCTTTCAAGTTGAGACCCTTCATCTAGACCAGGGGCTTCCAAGCTGGAGTCCATAGACCCCTTGGTTAATGGTAGGAGCCCTTGGCATTAAAAAGGTCAGGAACCCCTGATCTAGACTGAAACAGTAGAGGGGAGATAGCCAGGATGGAGGGGAAGGGGTGGACCAAGATCCAGCAGGTGATAGGTGGATCCAGGTGAAGAGAAGGTGAGAGGTGAGAGGTGGATGGAGGAGGAGAAGGTGGAAATCATGACTGGGAGGTGACAGGTGGAGGATACTGAGTGCTGCAGATGATGGACTCCAGTAGAAGAAGAAAGTGGAGAATGGAATCAAATAAGGGAGGTGGGGAGGGCAGATTGGAACAGTGGTGGGGGGTGGGGGGGTTGAACCAGTGGGAGGAGCAGGTGAAAATGGCTGACTGGGGCTTCTGGTGAACATATGATGACCACTGCAGGAAGTAGTTCAATGAAAGGTTTAATGTATGAAAAACCTGTACTCACTGGGGTTTAAATGAATGATGGGAGATCTCATTGAAACCCAGCAAATATTGAAAGGCCCAATAGAGTAGACATAGAGAGCATGTTTTCAGTAGTGGGAGAATCAAGCCTCAGAATAGAAAGACATCCCCGTGGAATGGAGATAAGGAGGAATTTCTTTAGTCAGAGGTTGGTGAATCTATGGAATTTATTGCTATGGATAGCTGTGAAGGCCAGGTCATTGGTTGTATTTAAATTGGAGGTTGATAGGTTCTTGATTAATCAGGGCATCAGAGGTAACAGGGAGCAAACAGGAGAATTACTTTGAGAGGGAAAATATATCAGCTATGATTGAATGGTGGAGCAAACTCAACGGGCCGAATGGCCTGTTTCTGCCTGTGTCTTATGGAGTTGGTGCTGCTGACTCCGACTGAACAACGTCCTGAACAATCTGTCTCCAAGAGAGAAGAGTGGGGCAAACACCATCGAACTACAGACACCAGTGTGAGATCCTGCAGTCAGGACTATAGATTCCTTGCCAGCATGAATTAAGGTGGGCACAAGATTTCTTCTCATGTGTTCCTACTGCAACATCAGTGTGGCTTGCCTGGGTGTAACTCCCTCTCCTTACTCAGAAGATTGTGGATTGAAACCCAGCTGCTCGGGAGGCTCCAGAGCACAGGATTGTAAGAAGTTGCAGACAGCTGTAGACTCAGTCAGCTTCATCTTGGGCACAACGTCAGTGTGGCTTGCCTGAATGTAACTCCTGCTCCTTACTGAGACAATCTGACCACATCAGTGTGGATAACTTCACTCAGCTCAATCCCAGTGGCCACACATTTTAATTCCACGTCCCATTCCCATTCTGATATGTCTTTCCACGGTCTCCTAAAACCCAGGTACTCACCTCAACACTGAATTAACTCCACAACCTATGGACTCATTTTCAAGGACACTACAACTCATGTTCTCAGTATTATTTATTCAGTTTAATATTACTTGCACAATTTTTTGTCAGATTTTGTTATTTATAGTTTTTCATAAATTATTTATTTTCTTCTAAATACCTGCAAGAAAATTAATGGTCAGGTAGTATATGGTGAACATATTCTTTGCATTGATAATAAATTTACTTTGAACATTTTGACCTTTGAACTGGAATTTGAATGTAAATCACTGTTTGCTGACGCAGAGGGTGATCAGTATATGGACTGAGATGCTAGAGGAAGTGGTTGAGGCAGGGACATTAAGAACATTTAAAAGGTAGTTGGACAGATAGGTGAATAGGAAAGGAAGGATTTGACCTCGAGGCCGTAAGACCATAAGATATAGGAGCAGAATAAGGTCATTTGGCCCATTGAGTCTGCTCCACCATTTCATCATGACTGATCCAATTTTCCCCTCAGCCCCAGTCTCCAGCCTTTTCTCCATATCCCTTCATGCCCTGACCAATCAAGAATCTATCCACTTCTGCCTTAAATCTATATAAAGACTTGGCCTCCATGGTTGCCTGTGGCAAAGAATTCCACAGATTCACCACTCTCTGGCTAAAGGAATTCCTCTTCGTCGACATTCTAAAGAATGTCCCTCTATCCTGAGGCTGTATCCTCTGGTGTTAGTTTCTCCCACCATAGGAAACATCCTTCCCACCACCACTCTATTAAGGCCTTTCACCATTTGATAGGTTTCAATGAGGTTACCCCTCATTCTTCTGAAATCGAGTGAATATAGGCCCAGAGCCAACAAACGCTCTTCATATGACAAACCATTCAATCCTGGAATTAGTTTTGTGAACCTCCTTTGAACCCTCTCCATCTTCAGCACATCCTTCCAAAGATAAGGGGCCCAAAACTGCTCACAATACTCCAAGTGAGGTCTCACCAGTGCTTTATAAAGTCTCAACATTACATCCTTGCTTTTATATTTTAGTCCTTTTGAAATGAATGCTAACGTCACATTTGCTTTCCTCACCACAGACTCAACCTGTAAATTAACCTTTAGAGAATCCTGCACAATGACTCCCAAGTCCCTTTGCATCTCAGTTTTTTTTGTATTTTCTCCCCATTTAGAAAATAGTCAACCCTTTCATTTCTTATTCCAGATTGCATGAACATACACTTCCCAACACTATATTCCATTTGCTACGCACATTCAAATACAACACCTTCAGCTGTATTCACCCTTTATTGATTCTGTCCACATTTTACGATGCAACTCATCCTGTTGACTTGCAATTTTGCCCGATCAACAGCCTCTCCTCACTACACATTGCCTCTGTTTGTAAACCAGCTACCTCATCTTCAGCACTATCATTCCGGCTCCCATCCCCCTGCCAGATTAGTTTAAATCCTCCTGAATTTGGGCCAGACATGGTACATGGGATTAACTTAGATGGGTATCTTGGTGGGGGTGACCCATCTGGGCCAAAGGGCTTGTTGCTCTCTGTAAGACGCTAAACATTCTGCCTTGCTAATAGATATTGTATGCTTTCCTCCAATCACCTTAAAATTATGCCCTGTCATATCACCTATTTCTGTCCTGGGAAAATGTCTCTGGCTGCCCACTCAATCAATGCTTCTCACCCTAGAGCAGGGGTTCCTAACCTTTTTTATGCCATGGACCAATATCATTAAGCAAGGGGTCTGTGGACCGAAGGTTGGGGACCCCTGTCTTAGAGGGATGATAAATCAGCCAAGTTGGAATTGTGGAGCAGGGATGGTGGCCTAATTCTGCTCCTGTGTCTCATGGTCCTATCTGCGCTTTTTCTTTCCTGAAGTGGACAGTAGAGATCTTCACTGTAACTCTGCAATATTTACTTCTTAACCAACAGGACTAAAAAGAAAATTAGAGGTGTAGGATCTTGCTGTGCATCTTGCATTCTAGGACTGATAACTCTTCCAAAGTACTTCATTGGCTACAAAGCTGATTGGAACATTGTGGTGTTGTGCATGTGACGTAGAAATGCAAGTTCTGTGCTGAAGATCCTGTGTGGAATCAGCTTGATGTTGACAGATTACTGCCGCTATTTATAGCCTGAAACTTGTGGCTGTATTTTATTCCCTTTCATCATTTATGGTTGAAACAGTTCATGATTTCTTCATTTCTGTCGTGCTGAGGGAGTGAAGATTATCTGCCCAACTTTTGCTTTAACATAAGTAGAACTTACTGCTGGCTGCCTCTGCCACAGGCTGTAGTTTGTGAACCAATTATGGCTTCAACAGAACTCTGAGAATGTTATTGAACTGAGTCCAGATGCAGTGCGTCTTCAGAGCCAACAAAACTGGCCTTGTGTTTACATCAGGCTGACACCTGCCCTCTTCCTTGTGAAAGTAATTGGACATGATGATTCACAGTACAGTAGTAGAGACAATTGTTATGTCCTACTGAGAACTTTGACCTCAGCACATAATCAAAATTCAAAGTAAATTTGATATTAAAGTCCGTATGTGTCACAATGCACTACTCTAAGTTTCATTTTCTTGTGGGCATTCACTTTAGAATCAGATTTAGTATTACTGGCATATGTTGTGAAGTTTGTTGTTTTGCAGTAGCAGTACATTGTAATACATAATAAAACCTGTAAATTACAGTTAGAATTGTGTGTGTGTGTGTGTGTGTGTGTGTGTGTGTATAAAAGTTAAATTAAGTAGTGCAAAAAGGGAGGAAAAAAAAGTGAGGTAGTGTTAAAGGGTTCAATGCCCATTCAAAAATCAGATGACATGGGGGAAAAAGATGTTCCTGAATTGTTGGGTGTGTGCTTTCAGGCTCCTGAACCTCCTCCCTGATGGTAGCAATGAGAAGAGGGCACGTCCTGGGTGATGGGAGTCCTTAATGATGGATGCCAACTTTCTGAGGCGTTAGTCCTTGAAGGTGTCCTGGATGCTGGGGAGGCGAGTGCCCATGATGGAGCTGACTGAGGTCACAACTTTCTGCAGCTTTTTTCGGTCCCATGCAGTGACCCCCCACCCCCCCAATACCAGATGGTGATATGTGGGATTCCTCTGGGTGGTCTGGTTTCCTCCCAAGTTTCAAAGATGCACGGGTTAGGATTAGTAAGTTGTGGGCATGCTCATTTGGTGCCGAAAGCATGGTGGCGTGGTCACTTGAGGGCTGCCCCCAGTGCAGTGTTCAGACTGTGTTGGTCGATGATGCAAAGACACGTTTCACTGTATGTCCTGATGTTTCAATGTACACGTTGTAAATAAAGCTCATTTTTGCATTGTTTGGAAAACTTTGTTGGTGGGGTGATTTCCCATGTACAAAATAGTTCCCAAATTGACTGCTTCCTCTTTTATTCAGGATGCCTTGAAAGAATTCCACCCCAGTTCCTTCGCACTTAAAGCTTGTTAAGACCACCTTGTATTGAAGGCTGAATTGTAAACATTCACCTTTCAATACCCATCAGGTGCGTAGTCTAAATCCCGTGGTGTCAACAATGAGGCATGTATCCCAGGAAGTCCCAGAGCACCAAGTATTGCTGCCTTGCCCCAAGGTGGGAAGGTTAGCCCAGTATTTTAAATTCCTTCCTGCAGGCAAAAGGTGTCTGCTAAAGACTGATTTGAACTCTGTGTTTTGTAACTTGACCACAGAGTAAATTGATAGGATGTTGCCAGGTTTGGAGGACCTGGAGTCTTACGGAAGGATTGAATAGGTTAGGACTTTATTCCTTAGAACATAGAGGATTGAAAGGAGATTTGATTGAGGTATGGAAAATTATGAGAGGGATAGATAGGGTAAATGCAAGCAGGCTTTTTCCACTGAGATTAGAAAATATGCAGATGCTGGACATCCAAAGCAACACACACAAAATGCTGGAGGAACTCAACAGGTCAGGCAGCATCTATGGAGGGGAATAAGTTGTTGATGTTCCAGGTTGAGCCCTGATGAAGGTCCTTGACCAGAAACGTCGACTGTTTATTCTCTGTTGATGGTGCCTGACCTCCTGAGTTGCCCCAGTAACACCTGGCTGAACAACACTGGGAACAAAGAGGGGTCTGTATTTCTCTGCAGGGAGTCCCTGGTTTACCCAGACCGATTAGTGGACACCCACATATACAAGCAAGCTCTTGTAATATTATAAAATTCAGGAGTTCAACATATTTACATTGGTTCATTTCTATGAACATCTATGAAAGAGTAAACAGTCGACATTTCGGGCCGAAACCCTTTATCAGTGGTGCATGCAAGTTTGATTTCAAAGTTTGAATAAGTCAACTGTTTACTCTTTTCCATAGTTGCTGCCTGGCCTGCTGAGTCTTCTAGTATTTTGTGTGTGTTGCTTTTTCCATTGAGGTCAGGTGGGACTACAATGAGAGGTCATGGGTTAAGGGTGAAAGGTGAAAGGTTGAAGGGGAACTTTAGAGGAAACTTCTTCACTCAGAGGGTGGTAAGAGCCGTTCAGTGTTGCGTTGCTAATCATTGTAGGCTGCAGAACCATTCTTGGCTGAAGTGCTGAGTCCGTATTGATCACACCAATCAAACCGCTCAAAAACAACAAAAAAACCAGTAACCTGAATCCAGATAAACATGCATCATGAATCTTGAAGTCCCCCAAAATAAGTCCACAGCCTCACCAATCAGTCCTTGCAACATGGAACCCAAGGCTCCTGCACTTTCCTCTGACAGCAACAAGCGAGAGGGAAAGGAAGACCGGCCAAACACAGGCAGGCGGTACCGAACACCCGCCAGTGCTCTGCTGATGTCCTTGGCGATTTCAACCTTGCTGGGTGCCTCAATCAGAGAGAAGCGGTGGAGTCGATCATAGGCTCATCCCCAGGCTCCAGGATTCCAGGCCGCACACTCTGCATCAAGCCTCACTGATCTCCCTCGAAGACAGCAAAGCGCCAGATCGCTCATTCGGCCCACAAACACACTGTCAATATGCAAGTCACAGGTTCCAATCTCAGCAGCTTTGTCGTAGAAACATACTTGAAAGAAGAAGATGAGGTAAAAGAAGTAGTTTTATGAACTGTCGGCAGGACTTCGCCATTGGTCATGTTGCTCGCTGGTGCCATCTAGTCAATTTGAACTCTGTTAGTGTATTTTACCTCGCGATAGACTGGTGTCCTATCCGGAGGGAGTCTCATACTCTCAGTCGCTTCACGCCACAGAAACCAGCATAAGCACCGGCCTGATGGGCCACAATGCTCGGGACAGACTTTGACTTAGTGTAGTTTAACTTGCTGCAAGCGATTGGAAACTAAGCCTCCACGGCAAAGAGAGATGGGTTTGTGGGGAAAACATGGTCACTGTGTTGGCTTCAAGGACGGTTCTTAAAGGGGAGGCAAGGATGAGTGACTTAATGAGGGAACTGGATGAGGCTCATTCCTCTGCTGGAGAATCTGGAGTTCAGGGGATAAGGACAACACGGTAGCGTAGTGGTCAGCACAACGCTTTACAGTAACCATTGACCTGGGTGCAAATCCTGTCGCTGTCTGGAAGGAGTTTGTACGTTCTCCCTGTGACCGTGTGGGCTTCCTCCCACAGTGCAAAGAGGTACTGGTTGGTAGGTTAATTGGTCATTGTAAACTGACCTGTGATTAGGTTACCGTTAAGCTGGGGGGTGCTGGGCATTGTGGCTTGAAGGGCAGGAGGGTCCCACTCTGCACTGTGTCTCAATCAATCAATGAATACATTTATAAAAACAGAGGGCTGTGTAGGAAGGAAGGGTCAGATTGATCTGAGAGTAGGTTAAAAGGCCGGTCCCACACTGTGGACTGAACACCTGTACTGTGCTGTGACATTCTATGCAGAGTATCTTGCATATAAGGATGAAACTTTCCCCCTTAGTTCCCCCATTAGTGGGTAAATGGTCAGCAACTGAATAAGTTATGTTAATTAAAAAAGTAAACCGAGTTTTTGACAAACTGCGGTTAGTGTGGATGGTGTCTATAAAAATATAGTTCTCTATACTGAGGATTTATTGGGCATTGCTTCAATACAGTATTGACCAAAGGGTCACTGGTCTAACAGAGAAGGTTGTCACACCAAGAGAGCAATGTGTTTTCCATGTTCTATAATTTCAGGAACAGGATTTGCCCCCCGGGAACAAAATGAGTTCATTCCGAGCCTCTGGAATTCTCAATGGCTAATATTTATTCAGGGCTAATATTGATTAAGTTGCTGGGCACCAGGATAATTGAGGGATAAGTGGATCTGGTGGCAAAGCAGACGAAGGGTAGAAATCCAGTCTTATCAAATGGCCAAGTGGCTCTACTTCTTTCCCTTCGGAGAAACGAGTAAGGGTTTCTTTGTCTCGTCGTTATCTTGAGGCTCTGAGTGTCTTCAAGATACAGTACTGTGTTGGCTGAGAATGTCATGGGCTGTGCTGTAGGTGACACGCCAGACTACATAAACACACAGAGCACTGACGCTGGATGAAACTGAGCCGCACAGTAAGTCTTTTCAGCTCCGTGCGGAGGGAACATTGCACTCAGAGAGATGTTGTATTGTACCTGATCCATCAAGTTGTTTTGCTGATGTTAAGTCAGGTGAGATTCTGCAGATGTTAGAAACCTTGTGCAACACACACACAGAAGCTGAGAGTCACAGTCAGAATCTGTTTCATTATCACTGATATGTCATGAAATTTGTTGCTTTGAGGTAGCAGTGCAGTGCATTACCTAATAATAAAACTAAATTACATGAGAAATAAAAATTGAAATTAAATGAAGTAATTAGTGCAAAAACAGAGTGAAAGTAGTGAGGTAGTGTTCATGGGTTCATTCTCCATTCAGAAAGTAGTGAGGTAGTGTTCATGGGTTCATTGTCCATTCAGAAAGTAGTGAGGTAGTGTACATGGGTTCATTGTCCATTCAGAAAGTAGTGAGGTAGTCTTCATGGGTTCATTGTCCATTCCAGAAGGGAAGAAACTGTTTCTGAATGGTTGAGTGTGTGTCCTTAGGCTCCTGTACCTCCTCCCTGATGGCAGCAGTGAGTAGAAGGCATGTCCTGGGTGATGGGGGTTCTTAATGATGGATGTTACCTTTTTGAGGCATCACCTTTTGAAGGTGCGGGGGAGGCTAGTGCCGGTGATGGAGCTGGCTGAGTTTACAACTTTCTGCGGCATCTTTTGGTCCTATGCAGAGCGCGCCCCCCCCCCCCCATACCAGACGGTGATGCAGTATCTGTAGAGATTTGTGAGTGTTTGCCAAATCTCCTCAAGCATCAATATATTAATATCAATATATAGCATCAATATCAATATATATTGCATCAATATATTGGGCCTCAGGAGGGATCCCAAGAGAAGCTGACACCCAGGAACTTGAAATTGCTCATTCTTTCCACTGCTGATCCCTCGATGAGGGCTGATGTGTGTTCCCTAACTTCCACTTCCTGAAATCCACTACCAGTTCCTGGCTCTTACTGATGTTGAGTACAAAGTTGTTGTGACACCACTCTACCAGCGGATCTGTCTCATTCCTGTACGCCACCTTGTCCAGCTTGATTGGTTGCTCCAGTATTTTGTGTGTTTTGCTGATAGAAGAGCCCTTGCTCTGTGAGACGAAGAACGCTGGAATCTTTGGTGTCAACTGTTCTCAGCCAACACAATAGACACATGAAATTACTGGAGCGTACCGGTATGCTTCACACTTTACAGCACCATCGATTGCGATCATGAGCTCAATTCTCTCCACTATCTTTAAGCAGTTTGTACGTTTTCCCCGTGACTGCGTGGAATTCCTCCGGGTGCTCTGGTTCCCTCCCAGTCTCCCAAGACGTACGGATTAGGGTTAGTAAGCCCAACCCTAATGCAGTATTGCTACCGGAAGTGTGGTGACACTTACGGGCTGACCGCAGCACAATCCAGATTAGTGTTATTTGTCACATGTACATCGAAACATACCGTGAAATATGTCGTTTTGCATCAAATCATATCAGCAAGGATTCAAATCAGCCTGCAAGTTCACGATGCTTCCAGCATCAACTTAGCACGCCCACAACTCACTAACCGTAACCATACTTTGCTTGAAGGTAGTATCCTCGGAATGTGCAGGTCGTTGACTTAAAGACGATGGATTTCATTGTACTTTCCAATAGTTCAATCTAATATCCCAGAGAAATGTATGTAATATACAACCTGACATTCTTGTTCTTTGCAGACATCCACGAAAACAGATGTATACCCAAAGAATGAGTGACAGTAAAAAATGTTAGAACCTCAAAACTTCCCCTACTCCCCCTCCCACACACCAGCAGCAGCAAAGCATCCACCCTTCCCTCCCTCACTTACTTCAGCAAAAAAAAGCATCATGACCCTCTACCCACCAAGCAGGGGATAGAAAAGCCCCCAAGAAAGACCACGATCTGCAGTACAACAAATGCTAACTGTTCACCCCAACAATTCAACATACTGCAAGCTCTCCCTCTCTCTCTTCCCAGTAAAGGGACAGAGAGGCGTCGCCCTTTCCCAATGTATATTTGACAAATAAAGCTAAGCAAATCAATTATTGATGTGGTCACTGTGGTTCAACTACCCTTCTTACACGTCCCACCTGTGTGTGAGTGTGGGCTGTAACAAGAAATACTCTTACCGGAGGCTCCACAGCACACCACGCTGGAGGGAGGCTGTTCACCTGCACGGAATTTACTCACTCAACCTACCATGGAGAGTCACTGGTGCATTCACATCTGCTGCCAGTGTGGGGAGACATTTACTCAGGCAACCAACGTGCTGGCATACCAGCGTGTTCACACTGGGGAGAGGCCACTCTCCTCATCCCAGTATGGGAA
This sequence comes from Mobula birostris, assembly GCF_030028105.1. Taxonomy (NCBI): domain Eukaryota; kingdom Metazoa; phylum Chordata; class Chondrichthyes; order Myliobatiformes; family Myliobatidae; genus Mobula; species Mobula birostris. The sequence continues at coordinate 4,409,764 of NC_092383.1, read as the reverse complement.
GGGCCACACCTTTTGTCTTCCAGTTTGCCGAAACACCAGCAAATTCACACCAAGGAGAAAGTTTGCCTGTGTGTTGGAGGGAGGGACGGGGTTCTGTTTTGTTGTTTCCTCTGTTGTTCTGTTGAACATTGTCGGCATGCTGTGTTGGCACTGGAATGCCTGCTGATACTTGAGGGCAACCCTCAGCACATCCTTAGGCTCTAGAACGTAGAAGAGTACGCACACATTACCACGATGTGTACCGACTTTTAACTGACTCGAAGATCAGTCTAACCTTTACCTCCCACATAACCCTCTATTTCTCTACCATCCATGTGTCTAAGGGTTTCTTTTTTTTTGCTGTGTGCCTGGCCTGTGTGCGTGTGAGTCTGTGCGTGCGCGTCTGTGCATCTGCGTGTCTGTGCGTGCGTCTGTGATGATGGATTTTTCATGGCTTTTTTACAAGGTGCGGAGCGAGAGAGAGAGACTGTGTGGCGTGCCACTCCTCACCTATGTTCCCTCTAAGCTGTGCGCATGTGCGCACGCACACATTTTTCATCCAGCGCACAAAGGAAATTAATGTGCGCACAAAAGGTTAGTTACCTAAAAGAATGTAGTAATTAATAATTACAGTTATTGAAATGCCAAAGACAGGAGAGAGAAAAATAACTGAGTGACTTAAATATGTATGTTATTTTGTTGTTATTCCGTGCAGTTTTATGTCAAATATTTTGTAAATCTATATAAACTGTCCCATGTGTGCATTCAGTGCACACATACTTTTGTCACAGGAAAAAAATTTGCACAACGTAAGATTTTTGCGCACACTGACTACTAAAAATTAGGGGGAACATTGCTCCTCACACAGACATTTTTCGCAGTATTTTCCCTTTGTTTTACGAGGTTGAGTTGGGATCTCAACACTCAACCCTGCACGGAGGGAAAACGTACTCGGGGATGGACCCGACTAGTTTTGAACCCGGGAACCTCCACTCCCAGGTCCGGTGCTGGTGTCGTTGCGCCACCAGCCAGCCCAGTCATGTGTCTAAGAGTTTCTTAATTGCATTTTTAGTGTGTGCTTGCTTGTATTTTTATATAATCATGTATACACATGTCACTGTTCAGTGAATTTTCCAGCAATTGTAGTACAGTTACTTCAGTCCAGAACGCTGTTTGCTTGCGGTTATTGTTTGCATGAGGTGTTTTCTTTTTCTCTGCAATTTGGGTGTTCGACAGTTTTCTTTCTGTAGTGGGTTCTTTCGGGTTTCTTTGTTTCGTGGCTGCCTGGAAGGAGATGAATCTCAAGGTTGTTTAACTATTATTGTTGGGGGGCGTCACGTGATGACGTGGGATTGAGACGTGTAAATCCAGCTCTCCCGCAACAAATCAGTAAAGTATCATTTAAACAAAACAAAGTTAGTAAATATTTTCTGAAAACTATTTATAAACTTTGTAAGACTACTTTACGATATGCCTCCTAAACCGCAACAAAAGAAGTCTGCTGTTGCGAAGCAGCCGCGAGAGGGGAAGAAAAAAGGGCCTACTGCAACGATGGAGCCTCGGACTCAGGTTGGATCTCCTTCAGTAGAACAGGGAGCAATGGCAGTGGTAACGGCTTCTTCGAAGAAGACACCGGAAATGCGCATGCGCAAATTGACACAACGCAAACTACAAGAACCGACAGCCACTGCAATTGAAAATGACTCAGAGTCAGAATTGGATTCTGCAGAGAACACAGATGAAGAAGAGGAGGAAGAATTGGAAGCGATTGGAAGTAAAGGAGATGACAGAGATATGAGAGAGGCTATATTGCAGTTAACAGCTGAATTAAGAAAAGTGAGAGAAGAGCTTAGAGATACGAAGATGTGCTATGATAAAGTTATGGCAAGACAGGACAAAATGGATAAGAAGCTTCAGAAGATGGAAAGAGCAATGGGGCATATGAATGATAGACTGGAAAAAACAGAAAATGATCTGCTTGTCTAGAATTCGGAAAGAAACCGACTCTTGGAGAAAGTGGACATGTTGGAAAATTTTAGTAGACATAATAATATTAAAATTGTTGGTCTTAAAGAAGGTATGGAGGGAGATAAACCAATAGAATTTTTTCAAAGATGGATCCCGGATGTTTTGCAAATGGAAGAGGAGGTTCGACCAATTGAAATTGAGCGGGCACATAGAGCTTTAAGACCAAAACCAAAAGATGACCAATATCCACGATCGATTTTAATAAAATTCTTAAGATTTCAAGACAAGGAAAGGATTCTACAGGCAGCTGCTCGAGCTGCCAAAGATAGAAAAGGGCCATTGATAATTAAAGGGAACAAAGTTTTTTTCTACCCTGATATAAGTTACGAACTTTTGAAGAGAAGGAAGAAATTTAACCCAGTGAAAAAAACCCTATGGGATCATGGTTATCAATTTACACTGCGTTATCCTGCAACCTTGAAGATTTTTTTGCCTGGTGGAGAAAAAAGATTTTTTGATGACTACCAGAAAGCAGAGCAGTTTGTGTGAGATTCTCTGAATATTCACCAGATACAAGAACAAAGCCAGGAGAGCGAGATAGATTGAAGATGAAGATTGGGTTAAAGAATGGACTTATTGGATTTTTGAAGCTGGATGAATGTATAAATATATTATTAATTATATGAGGGGGGTAAGAAAGGTTAAAACTGGAGGAATATTAGTTGGGAATAGTAATACTAATTTTGTCTATATATATATATAATTTTTTTTTGTTGCGGGGGAGCTGCAAGAAGCACTGATCGATTGCTACGCTAGTCATGTGTGCAAGTGTGGCTTTTGCCACGACCCGTAAAATGGAGGGGGGTAGTGTTGTGTATCCTTTCATTCACAACATTAGTGGGGAGGGGGTATTTTGTTTTTTCTTTTTTTGTTTTATTTCTGTCTTCTTTTTTCTTTCTGCCTGGAAGGTTGGGAGGGAGACACATAGCAACATGGTGAAGTTTAAAGAGATTCCCCAAGGAACTATGAGAGTTGAGAAGATAAATAATGTTTTAGATTGGAGTAACTTTGTTAAGAATAATGACTAATTTATTGAATTTTTTGAGTTTTAATGTTAACGGGCTTAATGGACCAGTGAAAAGAAAAAGTATCTTAACACATTAAAAAAATGAAGATAGATTTAGCTTTTTTACAGGAAACGCACCTAATGGAAACAGAACATCAGAAACTAAAGAGAGATTAGGTGGGTAGTGTTGTTGCGGCTTCATTTAATTCAAAAGCGAGGGGAGTAGCAATTTTGATCAATAAAACGTTACCAATTAGAATACAAAATGTAATAACTGATTCTGCGGGGAGATATGTGATTATACATTGTCAACTTTTTTCTGAACTATGGACTTTTATGAATATTTATGCACCAAACAAAAATGATGCAAAATTCATACAAGAAGCTTTTCTGAATTTGGCGGATGCGCATGAAAAAAAATTAATTGGAGGAGATTTTAATTTTTGCTTAGACCCAGTCTTAGATAGATCAACCAAGGCTGTTATAAAATCGAAGGTAGTAAATTTAACTTTATCATTGATGAAGGATTTAAATCTGATTGATATATGGAGAAGAATCAATCCTAAAGAAAGAGACTATTCGTTCTACTCCCATAGACATAAAACTTTTTCAAGGATAGATTTGTTTCTATTATCAATGCATATTCAACACAGAGTGAAAAATATGGAATATAAAGCAAGAATATTATCAGATCATTCCCCTTTGTTAATGACAATAATAATGGCTGATAAGGAAGAAGTGGCTTATAGATGGAGATTTAATTCAACATTATTAAAACGTCAAGATTTTTGTGATTTTATGAAAAAACAGATTCAATTTTTTTGGGATACAAATTTTCATTCAGTGGATGATAAATTTATATTATGGGATGTGATGAAAGCATATCTTAGGGGCCAGATAATAAGTTATACGTCTAAAATTAAGAAAGAATATATGGCAGAACTAGATCAATTGGAAAAAGAGATTACAAAATTAGAAAAAGAATCTCAAAGATATATGACAGAAGAAAAATGAAAACAACTTGTCAATAAGAAGTTACAATATAATACGCTTCAGACATATAGAACGGAAAAAGCAATTATAAGAACTAAACAAAGGTATTATGAGTTAGGTGAGAGAGCACATAAAATTCTTGCCTGGCAGTTGAAAACAGAGCAAGCTTCCAAAACAATAAATGCAATTAGAACAAGGGCAAATAAAATATCTTATAAACCTCTTGAAATAAATGAAACCTTTAAAAATTTCTATTCTGAATTACATCAATCAGAATCCCAAAATGATGTTAACGAGATAGAAAGGTTTTTATCACAAGTTTCTCTTCCAAAATTGAATTTGGAAGAACAGAAGGGATTAGATATGCCTTTTACATTAAAAGAAGTTGAAGAAGCTTTAGGATTACTCCAAAGTAATAAATCTCCAGGAGAAGATGGTTTTCCACCTGAATTTTATAAAAAATTTAAAGATTTATTATTTCCTCTTTTTATGGAACTAATACGTCAAGCAGAAAAAATACATAAACTTCCAGAATCTTTTTCAACAGCAATTGTAATAGTATTGCCAAAAAAAGACAGAGATCCTATGAAACCAACATCATACAGGCCTATTTCTTTATTGAATACGGATTATAAAATAATAGCAAAAATTTTATCGAATAGATTATCTAAATATTTACCAAAATTAATACATATGGATCAAACAGGATTTATTAAAAATAGACAGTTGGCAGATAATGTAACCCGGCTACTCAGTATAATTCATTTGGCACAAAAAAGGGATGAGAAGAGTATAGTAGTAGCTTTGGATGCAGAAAAAGCATTTGATAGATTAGAATGGGATTTTTTATTTAAAGTACTAGAAAAATATGGGTTAGGAACATCTTTTATAAATTGGATTAAAACTTTAAATTCTAACCCTAAAGCTAAAGTAGTGACAAACTCTCAAATTTCAACACCATTCCAGTTAAAAAGGTCAACTAGACAAGGTTGTCCACTATCACCTGCCATTAGAATTGATCCAGATATTATGGGTTTTAGAGTTAATCAGGAGGAATATAAAATTAATCTTTTTGCCGATGATGTTTTGATCTATTTAACAAACCCACAACATTCGTTACATAAATTATCTTCTAGATTGGATGAATATGGGAAGGTATCAGGTTACAAAATAAATTGGGATAAAAGTGAAATTTTACCTCTTACTAAAGGAGACTATAGTCAATGTCGATTAGTAACCCAATTTAGATGGCCGGTAAATGGTATAAAGTATTTAGGTATAAGACTTGATAATGATGTAAAGAATTTATATAAATTTAATTATTTACTATTATTGAAAAAAAATTCAAGAATATCTTGACAAATGGATGATATTACCAATAACATTAGTAGGTAGAGTCAATGTTGTAAAAATGAATATATTTCCTAGATTACAGTATTTGTTTCAAAGATTACCAATACAATTGCCACAGAAATTTTTTCAAGAGTTAAATAAGTGTGTGAGAAAATTTCTTTGGAAAGGTAAAATGTCAAGAATATCATTGGAAAAATTGACATGTAAATTTGGGTTAGGAGGGTTACAACTTCCAAACTTTAAAAACTATTATAAAGCAAATCAACTTAGATTTATTGCATCTTTCTTCGATGATCGAAAACCAGCATGGATTAAAATAGAACTAGACAAGATAGGAGAAAATAGACCTGAAGATTTTATATATAAATGGGAATCTAAATTGATACGGGAAAAGAAAGAATCTCCTATATTAACACATTTGATTGATCTATGGAATAAGATAAATGTTGATAATGAAACACAGAAATCTCTATTAACAAGGAGGCCTTTGTTCCAAAACAGACTTATTCCTTTTACAATGGACAATCAACTTTTATATAATTGGTACCAAAAAGGGATTAAATTTATAGGAGATTGTTTTGAACGAGGTATATTGATGTCATTTGAACAATTAAAGGATAAATATAAAATATCTAATAATACTTTCTTTTGTTACTTTCAATTAAGGGCTTACTTAAAAGGTAAGCTGGATCAAACAATGTTTTTGCCAAAACCTAATGAAATTGAAATTTTAATACAAAAAGGGAAAATTAAAAAATTTATTTCTTGTATGTATAATTTGATTCAAGAACAGACAATTAAACAAGGAACCCATAAGTCAAAGCAAAAATGGGAAACAGATCTGAATATTAATATTGATGAAACCAATTGGTCAAGACTTTGTCTTGACAGTATGACAAATACAATAAATGTTCGACTTAGATTAGTACAATATAATTTTTTACACCAATTATATATTACACCGCAAAAAATAAATAGATTAAATTCAAATCTATCTGATAAATGTTTTCGGTGTAATCAAGAAATTGGTACTTTTTTACATTCTGCTTGGTCTTGTTTTAAAATTCAACCCTTTTGGATAAATTTAAGAATCTTATTGGAACAAATTACTGGAACTCAACTTCCACATAACCCTGTATTATTTCTATTAGGTGATATTGAAGGGATAAAACCAAAACTTAAATTGAATAAATATCAGAAAGAATTTTAAAAATTGCATTGGCAGTAGCTAAGAAGACTATAGCAGTTACTTGGAAATCTGATTCGTATTTAAGTATGGATCGTTGGAATAATGAAATGGCTAGTTCTATTCCACTCGAAAAAATTACTTATAATTTAAGAGACAAATATGTAACATTTTTGAATATTTGGCGCCCTTATTTACAAAGGATAGGATGGCATATTTAAGTGCTCCGATAAAGACTTTGGTCACTTGGGGAAAGTAACGAATAATTATACCAAATTTATTTTGAATCCCATGGAGCATGTGGAAACCTTCTAATACCCAGGCGGTTCTTTTCTTCCTTTCTTTCTTTTTAGGTAGGACTATATATGGGGGGGGGGGGGGGGGGGAGGGGGGAGGGTAGATTTTTTTTTCATGTATTCCTTTTGAAAATTATATTACAAAAAAAAACTATTATGGCGGGGGGTGGGAACCAGTGCGATCGAGCTGAGGATGAGCCAGCAGGTTTACAAGTAGACGGTGGGTGTAACATGAATGTTAAGGAGGGACAAGCCAATGACTGGGTATAAATGCAGACAGAGCAAAGAATTGAATTGTACCTCAGAGGCAAAAACTCAAAAGGGCGAAGAATGCAGGATTGAAGGTGCTGTATTTAAGTGCGCGTAGCGTTCGGAATAAGGGTGGACAAAATCGTGGTGCAATTAGAGATTGGTCAGTATGACATTGTGGGCATCACTGAGTCATGGCTGAAAGGCCACAGTTGGGAGCTTAACATGAAAGGATATACTTTGTATTGAAAGGACAGGGAGGAAGGCATAGTGGTGTGGCTCTGTTGGTTAAGAGTTGGAATTAGATCTTTAGAAAGAGATGACATCGGGTCGGAGAACGTTGAATCTTTGTGGGTGGAGTAAAGAAACTACAAGGATTCAAAAAACATTATAGGAATCAAATATAGGCCTCCAAACAGTAGCCAAGATGTGGGGTTGAGATTGCAAAGGGAGCTGGAAAAGGCATGTAATATGGATAATGTCACATTTATAATGAGGGACTTCAATATAAAAGGGGATTGGGAAAACCAGGTTGGTGTTGGATCGCAAGAGAGGCTTTTTAGGGCAGCTTGTGCTTGAGCCTACTCAGGGAAAGGCTGTCTTAGATTGGGTGTTGTGTAATAACCCAGATTTTATTAGGGAGATTAATGTAAAGCAATCCTTAGGAGGCAGTGATCATAATCAGATTGAATTCATACTGCAAGAGGCATGAGGGAGGAGCTTGCCCAGGTTGATTGGGGGACGATACTGGTGGGGATAACAGCATCTCTTCCATTTTACTCACTTTTGCTCTCGCCCCATCCTCCCGCCACTCTACCAGGGATAGGGTTTCTCTTGTCTTCACCTCCCACCCGACCAGCACATCTTCTCCTACCCCTCAATTTCTGCTTTCCACAGGAACTGCTCCCTACATGACTCCCTTGCCCATTCATCCTGTCCCACTGATCTCCCTCCTGGCACTAATCCTTGCAAGCAGAGCAAGTGCTACACCTGCCCCTACACCTCCTCCCTCACTTTCATTCAGGGCCCCAAACTGCACTTCCAGGTGAGGCGACGCTTCTCCTATGAGTCTATTGGGGTCATATACTGTGTCCGGTGCTCCTGGTGTAGCCTCCTGTATATTAGAGACCCGACGTAGATTGGGAGACCGCTTCACCAAGCACCTACACTCCATCCGCCAGGGATCTCCCAGTGGCCACCCATTTTGATTCCACCTCCCATTCCCATTCCCATTCCCATATGTCTATCCATGGCCTCCTCCACTGTCATGATGAGGCCACACTCAGGTTGGAGGAACAACACCTTCTATTCCATCTGGGTAGCCTCCAACCTGATGGCATGAACATCGATTTCTTGAACTTCTGGTAATGGCCCCTCCTCCCCCCTCCTTCATGATTCCCCATTCCTGTTTCCCTCTCTCATCTCCTTACCTGCCCATTGCCTCTCTCTGGTGCTCCTCCCCACTTTTCTTTCTTCCATGGCCTTCTGTCCTCTCCTATCAAGATTCTCCCTTCTCCAGCCCTGTATCTCTTCCAGAAATCAACTTCCCAGCTCTTTACTTCACCCCTCCCCCTCCCAATCACCTTGTGTTTTTTTTCTCCCCTGCCCCACCTTTTAGATCTACTCCTCATCTTTTTTCTTCAGTCTTGCCAAAGGGTCTCGGCCTGAATCACCAGCTGTACACTTTTCCATAGATGCTGCCTGGCCTGCTGAGTTCCTCTAGCATTTTTGTGTGTTGATTGGATTTTCAGTATCTGCAGATAGCTCTTGTTTTCTGGAAGTTTCTTAGCTTTCTGCAGTAGGTGTCCCACCTCTTGAATTTGGCCCTTTTTTTAGGTTAATTGTTATCACTGGAATTGTTAACGTAAATGACGCACCTCACTGTGTATTTGACATGATAAATGTCTGAATCTGATGGAACTGATCAGAAACATCTCCTCCATTGCCTCTTTAGAAAGGTGTGTTCAGACTGTTGGAACAGGATTACCTCATTGAACCAGTGGAGGGAGAGCACTGGAAGAAAGCTGCGTCACAGCCCCACGTCATTTACAAACGGCATGCCGTGGAGGTGGAGGAACTGCCCGACCCCCAGCGGCTGGAGGGGCAAACGGGAGGGATGGAGAAGCCGATCCCCAGCGAGAGCCGAGTGTGTGGTGTGTCGGGTAAGGAAATGTCGGACATGTGGCTGTTGGCTGCTCCTGTTTGCCCTATTTACATTCCCAAGGCCGCAGCTGAGAGTCAAACGCGTGATTCCCTTGGGCTCAGGAATGGTTATTCTGGCATTTTCTCACAGGATGCTTCTGGACAGATGTCCGTGTTGACCTCCTGAATGCACTGAGAGCTCACCAGTACAGACATCGAGTCACAGATCTCTACAGCACAGAAACAAGCCCTTTGGCAAATCTAATCCATGCCAACCAAAATCCTATTCTGCCCAGACCCATTGACCCACACCTTCATCACAGCCCTCCCATCCATGTACCTACCAAAAGTCTCTTGAATGCTGAAATTGGACCCACAGCTACCACCTCTGCTGGCTGCTCGTTCCAGATTCACACCATTCTCTGAGTGAAGAATTTCCCCTTCGCGTACCCCTTAAATATTTCACCTTTCACTCTTAACGTATGACCTCTAGTTCTAGTCTCACTCAACCTCAGTGGAAAAAGCTTGCTTCTGTTTACCTTATCTGTACCCCTACTAGTTGTGTATATTCTTTAAATCTCCTCTCAATCTTCTACATTCTGTAGAATACAGTCCTAACCTATTCAGTCTTTCCCTGTAACTCAGGTCTTCAAGACCTAGCAACATCCTTGTAGATTTTCTCTGTGTTCTTTCAATCTTATTAATATCTTTCCTGTAGACAGGAGACCAGAATTGCACACAAAACTCCAAATTTTCTCCACCAATGTCTCATACAACTTCAGCATAATATCCCAACTCCTGTACTCAATACTGTTGTGCATAAAAATCTGAGGAGATCGGCAGTTTCTGAGATACTCAAGCCTCCTCATCTGGCACCAACTAGCATTCCACAGTCAAAGCTACTTAGATCACATTTCTTCCCCGTTCTGCTGCTTGGTCTGAACAACAACTGAACCTCTTGACTGAGTCTTCATCCATTTATGGACTGAGTTGCTGCCACATGATTGACTGATTAGATATTTGCATTAACGAGCAGGTGTACAGGTGTACGTAATAAAGTGGCCACTGAGTATGCTGCAGGTTCTATTACTGCCCCGAGTCCCCTCCTCCATACCCTTCTCCTATTGTCCACTCTCCTGTCTTATCAGATGTTTTCTTCTCCTGCCCTTGACCTTTCCCACCACCTGACTTCACCTAACACCTTTCAGCTAGCCTCTTCTCCTCCTCCCCCTCCCCACCCTTTAAATTCTGGTATCTTCCCCCTTCTCAGTCCTAAAGAAGTGCCGACTGTTTATTCATTTCCATAGATGCTGCCTGACCATATATAACCATATAACAATTACAGCATGGAAACAGGCAATCTCGGCCCTTCTAGTCCTGCTGAGTTCCTCCAGCATTTTGTGTGTGTTGCTCTGGATTTCCAGCATCTACACACTTTCTCGTGTATATGATTGGGTCCTCCAGATTTATCAGTTTCCCTCTTGATCTAATTCCAATGTCCCACCAGCCAGGATGTCCCAGACCAACAATTCACTGCCGGATCATCTTCATTTCCTCTCCCATCTGGTCACTGACCTTCCAACATGAAGACACTTCCTTGCTTTACTAAAAGCTGCCAAATTCTGGCTTTCTGGTCAAAACTCCTTGTAACTTCCTCTCGCCCTCTCTGGTCTTCAACATAGAACATAGCACCGTACAGAAACAGACCTTTCTGCCTGTACATTGTTCATATCCTTCCAGTTTCTGCATGTTCTCTGCCCAGGAAACAGTCAAAACTACTTCATTAAAAATATTTTAAAACATAGTTAGTTAGGTTTTTGCATAGCAGGAGAATTAAGGGTTATGAGGAAAAGGCCAGATCAGGCATGAATGATGGAACAGGCTTGATGGGCCAAATGGCCTTCCCTTGCTTCTAGTTGTTATGTTCACGTGCTATTTAAGAGCCTCTTGAACACCTCCACCATATCTACCTCCTCCACCACCCCAAGCAGGGCATTCCAAGCACTCACCACTCAGTGTAAAAATAAAATTATCCTGCACATCTCCTTTGGAAATTGCAAACCACCACCCCCCCCATCCTAGCTCACCTTAAATGCTTACCCTCTAGATTTAAGCATTCCAACCGTGGGAAAACGATACAGGCTGCTATTGTCAAGTTCAATTACAGTTTATTGTCATTCAACTGTACACATGTATACTGCCAGACGAAACAACGTTCCTCTGGACCAAGGTGCACAACACAACACATATAATTCTATCACAAAATCAGAATCAGGTTTATTATCACAGATTTATGTTGATAAATTCATCTTTGCAAAGAATCTACAGTCCTGACTGCAGGATCTCACACCGTTGTATGTAGTTTGATGGTGTTGGGCCCACTGTTCTCTCTTGCAGTCTCATTGTTGAGAAAGTTGAATTTTGCTGTGAAGTTTGTTGCTTTGCGACGGCAGTGCACAGAATTACTATAAATTGCAATAAGAAATGTATTAAAAATTAAGTAAGTTGTGTGAAGAGAGCACAGAAAAGTGAGGTAGTGCTCATGGGTTCATTGTCTATCTCATAATCTATGCCTCTTGTAATCTTCGATCTTCACTGATGCTGAAAAAGCAGTCCACGTTTGTCCAGTCTCTCCTTATAGCACATACCTTCCATTCCAAACGACATTTTGGTGGTAAACCATAAGATACAGGAACAGAATTAGGCCATTTGGCCCATCGAGTCTGCTCCGCCATTTCATTATGACTGATCCATATTTCCTCTCAGCCCCAATCTCCTGCCTTCTCCCCGTATCCCTTCGAGACCAATCGAGAATCTATCAACCTCTGCCTTAAATATACATAAAGACTTGGTCTCTACAGCAAAGAATTCCAAAGATTCACCACTCTCGGGCTAAAGAAATTCCTCCTCATCTCTGTTCTAAAAGGATGCCCCTCTATTCTGAGGCTGTGTCCTCTGGTCTTAGGCTCTGCCACCATAGGACCGTTGGCCCCAATCCTCTGACCCTCTCTATTTACATGTTTGCAACTCCCGCACCTAGGAATGTGAAAACTGGACCTCCGTTCTGTCTCTGCAGTGCGTTCTTTCCCCTTGTCCTTGCATGTCAGAACTCAACCCCTTAATTTAATTCATTGCATTCTTTCATTTGAGATCCAGGTAACGTTTACTCTGAAATTAACATACTTAGCAAGATTGAGCTAAAGTCGGTGAATGGGAATAGTGTCTCATTTCATCCTGATGAAAATATTAGTTGCTGTAAAAACAGGTGTACAGTTTCCTCAAACATACCTGTCTCACTGCGGTTTGGTTCGTACACAAGAAAAGATGGATTTTGTTCTGTCTTTCAGCAAGATCATGTCTGTTACCTACATCAACCTGCCTTGGCCTAGTATGTGTCATTGGTCAAGTGTCTCCACAGTAGCATAGCAGTTAATGCGATGCTGTTAGAGCTTGGGACGTCGGAGTTTGGAGTTTAGTTCTAGTGTCTTCTGTAAGGAATCTGTACGTTCCCCCCTGTGGAATGCTAGGGTTTTCTCTGGGGGCTCTGGTTTCCTCCCACAGTCCAAAGATGTACTGGGTAGGTCAATAGGTTATTGTAAATTTTCTTGTGATTAGGTTAGGGTCAAACCGGGGTTGTTGGCGCAAAGGGCTGGAAGGCCCTATTCCGTGCTGTGTCTTTAAATAAATTTTAAAGAGTCAGGATCAGAATCACTGACCTACGTCCTAAAATGCAGTGTGTTGTTTTGCAGCAGCACTACAGCACAAAGCATAAAAGTTACTTTCAGTTGCAATAAGAATATATGCAAAGAATAAATAAATAGTAAAGAAAAAGAGAGAAAAATGGTGAGGTAGAGTTCATGGGTCATTTTGAAAACTGATGGCGGAGGGGAAGAGGCTGTTTCTGAATTGTTGAGTACATGTCTTCAGGCTCTTGTACCTCCTCCCTGATGGTAGTAATGAGAAGGGTGTATGGGGTGTCAGGGAGGGATAGCATCTCTGGTGGGGGAACATGTCGCGTCCTTTTCAAGGCGGTTTGTCCACCTTTGGTCCCCACCTGGCACTCAGCTCTCACCTGTGGCTCCCCGTAGCTGTTTGCATGCGACAGCGGCCACATCCCGGGCAATGGCTTCAACAAGCCAAATTAACCAGGTGAGGGTAGCCGACGGGTCTCAAACCCTTGGTGAGATAGGGAGTTGTCTATCCCAGCATGTGAAGACAGACTCTGGCGGATTGAGTGAACGAGACCGATGGAAGGTCCAACGGTCAAGAAGGCAGTCTCTGCAAGCGTCGTGGAACGTGTAGAGCAGGAGAAGACACAGAAGATGTCCTGGTCATCTACTGCGCCTAGTCCCATCTCCAGCCGTCTCGACTCTGTCTTGCCACTGGATCCAGATGGGAATTGGGAAGAGAGAGCAAGGCTGACGCTGCGCAACTCTCCCTCACTTAAATCCAAATAATGCGCTAGTCTCGACACCATCAATGGTGTCAAGGTCTTCATCGATGGCGACGATGGACGAACAACAACTAATGAGAAGAGGGCACATCCTGGGCGGTGAGGCTCCTTTATGATGGATGATTCCTTGTGGCATCGCCTTTTGAAGATGTTCTCAATGGTAGGAGCCGTTGTGCCCAAGATGGAGCTGACTGAGTCTACAGCTGTCTGCAGCTTCATACAATCCTGTGCACTGGAGCCTCCCGAGCAGCTGGGTTTCAATCCACAATCTTCTGAGTATGGAGAGGGAGTTACACCCAGGCAAGCCACACTGATGTTGCAGTAGGAACACATGAGAAGAAATCTTGTGCCCACCTTAATTCATGCTGGCAAGGAATCTATAGTCCTGACTGCAGGATCTCACACTATTGTCCGTAGTTTGATGGTGTTTGCCCCACTCTTTTCTCTTGGAGTCAGATTGTTCAGTATGTTGTTCAGTCGGAGTCGGCAGCACCAACTCCATAAGACATACAGGCAGAAACAGGCCATTCGGCCCGTCCAGTTTGCTTCACCATTCAATCATAGCAGATATATTTTCCCTCTCAAAGCCATTCTCCTGTTTGCTCCCTATTACCTCTGATGCCCTGATTAATCAAGAACCTATCAACCTCCAATTTAAATACAGCCAATGACCTGGCCTTCACAGCTATCCATAGCAATAAATTCCATAGATTCACCAACCTCTGACTAAAGAAATTCCTCCTTATCTCCATTCCACAGGGATGTCTTTCTATTCTGAGGCTAGATTCTCCCTCTATTAAAAACTTTCAATATTCGCTAGGTTTCAATGAGGTTTCCCCTCATTCTTTTAAAATCCATCATGTACAGGCCCAGAGCCATCAAACGCTCCATGTACATTAACCCTTTCATTAAACTACTTCCTGCAGTGGTCATCACATGATCGCTAGAAACTCCAGTCAGCCATTTCCACCTGCTCCTCTCACTGGTTCCACCCCGCACCACTATTCCTATCTGCCCTCCCCACCTCCCTCATTTGAGTCTATTCTCCACTTTCCTTTCCTATACCTCACCATCACGTCCACCTGTCACCTCCCAGCCTCCGTCACGACTTCCACCTTCCCCTCCTCCATCCGTCTCTCACCTTCTCACCTGGATCCACCTATCACCTGCTGGACCTTGCCTGGACTCTGGAGAAGCACTGGAAGATTCGAAAGCTGTCAGTGTGACACCCCTGGTTAAAACTATGTGGAGGGTTTTTTTACACAGAGAGTGGTGGGTGTGTGGAACACCCTGCAGGGATGGTGGTAGAGGCAGATGCATTAGGAACATTTAAGGGACTCTTAAGGCTGATTTATACTTGTGCATACGGGCTACACCGTAGGCCTGATTTATACTTTTGCGTAGCCCTACGCCGTAGCGAGCATGCGTAGTTGTGTCTGTGTCACTCTGCAATTCACCGCCAAAACGCTAGTTGGCAGTGGGGTTTCTGTGTCACTGTGTTGAGTTTCTTTGTGAGAGACATGGACGAGGAAATGCATTTCAAACAGTTTTGGATGTCGGCCGGTAGATTTGACGATTTGGTTCATCGTCTCCAACCATTTATTTCACATCAGTGTACAGACATGGCGGAGAAAAGCAACCGGAAATGCATAGGAGGAAATGCGATGCTACCAAGCGGACCAATCACAGTTGTTGTGGTCTGCGTCGCCGCGACGCGTGAGTTACATTTTTGGAGAGGTGTCTGTCACCCTTCGGCGTAGGGTACGCGGTACCTACGGTGTACATTTGAGGCAGAAGTATAAATTGGGCTTTAGATTGACACGGATGATAGGAAAATGGAGCCTACGTGAGGAGAAGGGTTAGGTTGATCTTAGAGTAGGTTAAAAGATTGGCACATCATTACAACATCAATGTATTTGCCTCCTTTTACACAGAGAGTGCATAATCAAGAATAAACCTACCCCCTGTACTTCCCTCTAATCTCCTTACAATTATGCTCCCTCTTATTAGCCATTTCCACCCTGTGTAAAGTCTGCATTCAATCTATGCTTCTTATCCCCTTGTACTTCTCCATTAGAGTGGGCATCCAGTGTGGAAATGGCTAATAGCAGGGGGGTATAATTTTAAGGTGATTGGAGGAAAGTACAGGGGGGATGGCAGGGGTGGGTTTTTTGCACAGAACGTGGTGGGTACTTGGAACACCCTGTCAGAGGTGGTGGGAAAGGCAGAAACATTCGGGACATTTAGGGCACTCTTAGATAGGCACATGGATGATAGAAAAATGGAGGGCTAGGTGAGAGGAAAGGGATAGATTGATCTTCAAGTTGGTTAAACGGTCGGCACAACGTTGAGGGCCAAAGTGCCCCTACTGTTCTATGTTCTATGTTTTCTTTCATTCAGTAATTTTAGAAATAAATAGCATTTTCTTTTCAAGGTCCCAATACTTGATGACTTCAGAAAGTGGAGGTATTGTTTTAAATAGCTTTAGTTTTATAAGGATGTGGGGAAAATTGGTTCATTTGTAGAGTATAAATCCTATTATATGATTTTTTTAAAAAAGTTACTGAGAAGAGCAATTTGTTTGATTTACAGTTTGCTTTCTGATGTTTATGCTGAGTAATAAGTTTCCAGAAGATGCAAGACCCAACTCAGCCAAGAGGCAGCTGTTCCCAATTTTCCACAGGCAGGACTACGCCCAGAATAGATCCCTAGACATGATCTTACTTGTTAACCCTCCTGCTGCCGAGTAGAATTGAGTTGAGGGTTCAGAGTAAAAGGATCTGCCTTTCAGTCACCACACTCGGGAGGAACATGTGGTAATAGAGAGAGTGCAGAAGAGACTCACCAGGATGTTGCATGAAATGGAGAGCAGTACTTCACAGGAGAGGTAGGATAGGCTTGGACACAGGAGGATGAGGGGTGACCGCAGAGGTCTATAAAGTTATGGGAGGCCTAGAATGGATGGATACTCGAGTCACTTTGGCAGGGTAGGGGAGTCTGTTTCTGATTCGGACTTATTCATTACAAGTACATTGAAACATACAGTGAAACGTGTCATTTGTATTAATGACCAACACAACCTGAGGACGTGCTGGGGGCAGCCCACAAGCGTTGCCTCACATTCTGGCAACAACATAGCATGTCCACAATATTCAGCAGAACAACACAGAATACAGCAGGCAACAAAACAACAGCAGCAAAACAAGCCCCTTTCTTTGCCTAACAGATTCTTTCTTCTTCAACCCTTTACCTTTCCCATCTATTGCCTGCCAGCTTCTCATTTCACCTCCCATCCCCTCTTCCCCCCTCACCTGGTAACACCTCTCACCTGCCAGCTTTCTCCACCCCTCCACCACCTTATTTTGGATTCTTCACCCTTCCTTTCCAGACCTGATGAAGGCTCTCGGCCCAAAACGCTGACTGTGTATTTCCCCCTACGGATGCTGCCTGACCTGAGTTCCTTTAGCATTTTGTGTGTGTTACTCCCATACTCCTCACTGGTTTTTCTAAGTATATCTATCACTGTGGCAACTCCCGAGCTAAACTGGAAAGCAAACAGGTCTTTCTCAATTTAGCTGAATGTTTATTGATTTTCAAACACTATTAATACTCCAGCTTTGTTATTCCTATAGATCAGAGATTCCCAACCCTTTCTATGCCATGGACCAATACCATTAAGTATGGGGTGTGTTCATCCCAGATTGGGAACCTCTGTTATAGATAATGAGCGAATACAATCAGGGAAAATGCCTATGCTCCATGGTCTTCTTCTGGAAATGCTTCTAGCAGTGTCCAGCAGATGAGCCGTCAGTTTCTGGGTCACCAGGGCAACGTAGAGGGTGGGTGACTCTCCTAACCCACTGAAGCAGTTGGGTCTGCTGCACCCTTCGGTTCTTCCAATCCAACTCCGGAACAAAAGCCAGAATACTGAGAATTTGTGGAACAGGAGACAACATTCAAAATTAAAGCATTTGCTGACCATGGGTGATAAAGCGAGGGCTCGTCTGTGTACTGCGGTGAGCGTGAAAGACTCATCATTACCCCGACAACGAGCAGGGGCAGTTCCTCTCATGTTCTGGCTAAATATTTAACCCTCCATCCAGTCTCACAGTGCAAAATAGTTCGGCTGAATATGGGATCTCTCTGTGCAGCATCCCCAATGCTAGAAGAGTCGCCATTATTCAGAGGTACATTATTAGCTGCTAGGCATTGTGGTTGTTCTGATATATATCACGGAAAGGACAATAGAAATTCAGGCTGCCCACTTTGTGCCAAAACCTGCATGCGACACGTGCCACAGTAGCGTAAGGGTCAGCATAACGCCTCACAGTGCCAGTTATTGGGGTTAGAATCCCATCACCTTCTGTAAGGAGTTTGTACATTCTCCCCGTGACCGTGGGGGCTTCCTCTCAGTGTTCCAGTCTCCTCCCACATTCCAAGGACGTATGCTGTGGGCGTGTATTAAGGCATTTGACAAGGTTCCACACGGTAGGCTTATTCAGAAAGTCAGAAGGCATGGGATCCAGGGAAGTTTGGCCAGGTGGATTCAGAATTGGCTTGTCTGCAGAAGGCAGAGGGTGGTGGTGGAGGAAGTACATTCAGATTTGAGGATTGTGACTAGTGATGTCCCACAAGGATCTGTTTTGGGACCTCTACTTCTCGGGATTTTTATTAACGACCTGGATGTTGGGGTAGAAGGGTGGGTTGGCAAATTTGCAGACGACACAAAGGTTGGTGGTGGTGTAGATAGTGTAGAGGATTGTCGAAGATTGCAGAGAGACATTGATAGGATGCAGAAGTGGGCTGAGAAGTGGCAGATGGAGTTCAACCCGGAGAAGTGTGAGGTGGTACACTTTGGAAGGACAAACTCCAAGGCAGAGTACAAAGTAAATGGCAGGATACTTGGTAGTGTGGAGGAGCAGAGGCATCTGGGGGTACATGTCCACAGATCCCTGGAAGTTGCCTCACAGGTGGATAGGGTAGTTAGGAAAGCTTATGGTGTGTTAGCTTTCATAAGTCGAGGGATAGAGTTTAAGAGTCACGATGTAATGATGCAGCTCTATAAAACCCTGGTTAGGCCACACTTGGGAGTACTGTGTCCAATTCTGGTCGCCTCACTATAGGAAGGATGTGGAAGCATTGGAAAGGGTACAGAGGAGATTTACCAGGATGCTGCCTGGTTTAGAGAGTATGGATTATGATCAGAGATTAAGGGAGCTAGGGCTTTACTCTTTGGAGAGAAGGAGAATGAGAGGAGACGTGATAGAGGTGTGTAAGATAATAAGAGGAATAGATAGAGTGGATAGCCAGCGCCTCTTCCCCAGGGCACCACTGCTCAATACAAGAGGACATGGCTTTAAGGTAAGGGGTGGGAAGTTCAAGGGGGATATTAGAGGAAGGTTGTTTACTCAGAGAGTGGTTGGTGCATGGAATGCACTGCCTGAGTCAGTGGTGGGGGCAGATACACTAGTGAAGTTTAAGAGACTACTAGACAGGTATATGGAGGAATTTAAGGTGGGGGCTTATATGGGAGGCAAGGTTTGAGGGTCGGCACAACATTGTGGGCTGAAGGGCCTGTACTGTGCTGTACTATTCTGTGTTCTGTGTTCTATGTGATTCTGCAGGTTGGCATGGGAAGCATGGTGACAATTGCGGGCTGCCCCCAGCACAATCTTTGCACTGTTCTGGTCGTTGACGCAAATGAAGCATTTCACTGTATGTTTCAATGTACATACATGTGGCAATTAAAGTTAATCTTTTCTACTTTTTAAGGAACTAATCAGGATTCCATGTCAATGACACAATTGTTGATTGCCCAATAAGCAGGCAGGAAGTCTCAGGCTGCTGGAATTTCTGCCTTGTGTCCTATCTGCATCTTTTTGGAGATTTCCTCCTGAGAGCTCTGCAGGAAAGGGACGCTCCACAACAATGGTGAACTTGGCCTCAATGACATCCCGTATGTTGCAGTTAGAGCTCACAGGAGGAAACAACACGCCAGCTCCTTGGGGAAACTGAGCTCATGCTCATCGCTAGCTGCTAGAACCCTCAACCATTCCATTGCCGCCTCTAAACTTGGCTATACCATTGCCCTCCTGGCTGCCTTCCCTCATTCTAACCTCCAGAACAAGATTCTGCAGATGCTGGAAATCCAGAGCAACACACACAAAATGCTGGAGGAACTCAGCAGGTCAGGCAGCATCTATGGAGGGAAATAAACAGTCGATATTTTGAGCCAAGACCCTTCCATAAAATTGAGCTCATTCGAAATCTCGTTCTTTCATCCTGTCCATCTATCCCTTCTCTGCTGATTGGTCACTGACAGCTCCTTTTCCAGCAACACTCTGATAATAAAATCCTCACTCCTGAGCCTTAGTGTTGTCCTTTCCCACCCCTACACTGTCCCCCAGCCCTATAACTCTCCAGGATCCCATTCTAGTCTTTCTGCCTTTCAATTTTATCACTCTGCTGCTGGCATCCAGGCCTGGAAATGCTTTCTGACTGGCTGCATCACAGCCTGGTATGGCAACTCCAGTGCAAGAGGCTATGGAGAGCAGTGGACTCAGTCAGTTCCATCACAGGTACAGTTCTCTGCACTAAGGTCATCTACAAGGAGTGATGCCCCCCCCCTTTTTCTGACACCTCTCTCACCCCTTCCCTTCTCCTCACCTGCCTATCATCTCTCTCCGTTGCCCCTCCTCCTCCCTTTCTCCCCTGGTCCACTCTGCTCTCCTATCAGATTCCTCCTTCCTCAGCCCGCTACCTTTCCCACCTGTCACCTCTCAGCTTCTCACTTCACTCTTACCCCTCCCACACCACCACCTCATTCTGGCTTCCGCCGCATTTCCTTCCCAGTCCTGATGGATGATCTTGGCCCAAAACCATTTATTCCCCCCTATAGATGCTGCCTGACCTGCGGAGTTCCTCCAGCATTTTGTGTGAGCTCCCCAAAACTCCTACTGATTTATTTAGAGACACAGCACGGAACGGGCCCTTCTGGCGCTCCGAGATGTGCTGCCCACCCACCCACTATTTAACCTTGGCCTAAACACAGGACAATTTACAATGTCCAATTAACCTACCAACCGGTACATATTTGAACTATGGGAGAAAAGCGGAGCAGGCACAGGAAACAAACAAGGTGAATGGGGAGAACATGTAAATCCTTGCAGATTCCAAAAGGAATTGAGGTCTGAACTCCAGAACACCCTGACCTGGAATAGCGTCACACTAACCGCTACGTTGCCGTGGCGCCTATTTAGATCAAGAACTGAGAGCAGGCGAGAAAGAGAAGAGAGTAAGAAGAGAAAGAGATGGAAAGGAGAAGGAAGGGATGATAAAAGAGAGAAGGATGGAAAAGAGAAGTAAAGAATAATAAGGGAGAGAGGATCTGTGACTTTGTAGAGTAAGGAAGTGATCTCACAGACAACGATGTGAATGTGATAGGCTGGCAGACAAAGGAACACATCAAAGCACCATACTTGTCTGGGCTTTCGTCATGACTGCATCAATGTGTTGGGCCCAGGATTCGGTCTCTGGGATGTTGATTCCCAGGTAGATCCTCAGAGTTGCTAATCCCCAGGACAGATCCTTGGAGAAACTAATCCCCAGCATAGATCCTTGGAGATGCTAATCCCCAAGATAGATCCTCTGGGATGATGCCCAGGATAGATGATTGGAGATGCCAGTCCCCAAGGATAGACCCTTGAGGATGTTGATCCCCAGGATAGATCCTCGGAGAAGCTAATCCCCAGCATAGATCCTCAGAGATGCTAATTCCCAGGATAGATCTTCTGGGATGATCCCCAGGATAGATCCTCAGAGATGCTAATCCCCAGATAGATCCTCAGGGATGTTGATTCCCAGGATAGATCCTCAGGGATATTAATGACCAAGAACATGGTTTTTGCTTTCAAACGTTCCAGTCACGTGGACACGATAAACACTATAAGAGCATTTATTTTGTAATCTGATCAAGGGGAAACTGCCAGGGGCCTGTCAACAAAACAATCCTAACCCTGCCAGCATTCATTTACCCTTTATTACAGGTCCTTCCAGTTTAATCCTAGTCTAATCACAGGACAATTTACAAAGACTAATTTACCTAGCAACCGGTAGGTCTTTGAACTGTGGAAGGAAACCAGATCACCTAGAGGAAACCCATGTAGACGCGGGGAGAATGAATAAACTCCTTACGGGAATGTGCAAATCCCTCAGCAGGGAGAATTGAACCCAGGTTGCCTATACTGTAAAGCCTTCTGCTAACTATTATCGCCCTTGAAAACAGATCAGGAACTCGTTGGTTATAGAGGAGCTGAACAGGTTTCTGCAGTCCCTGTGACAGTGAGCCCTCGAGAATGGACGACAGAGTCCTTCTGTGAGGACTTCCTCACACAACGGGTGCCTGCAATCTCGAACATCTTTCCCCAGGAGCCGTGTTTCTCAGGAGTCAATCATAAATATTAAAAATGGAAATGTTATTTGTCGGATAAAGGACATTAAGCTGACAGGAATAACGTAGGTCAAAGAAAGTTCCAAAAGTTCAAACTAAATTTATTATCAAAGTATGCACGGTATATAAAACCATATACTACCCTGAGATTCATTTTCTTGCAGGCATTTACAGGAAAAATTATACATAAAACCTGACAAGCAGGCAATGTATGAAAGAAGACAAAATGTGCAAATAATTAAAGTAATTAAATAATTCTGAGAACATGAGTTGTAGAATCCTTGAAAGTAAGTCTATAGGTTGTAGAATCAGTTTGGAGTTCAGATGAGTGAAGATACCTCAGTAGGTTCAGGAGCCTGATGTTTGAAGGGTAATAACTGTTCCTGAACCTGGTTGTGTGGATTCTGAGGCTCCCGATGGTAGGAGTGAGAAGAGAGTATGTCCTGGACGGTGGGGGCCTTTGATGGTGGGTGCTGCTTTCTTGTGACAATGCTCCAGTGTAGATGCTCAGTGGTGGGGAGGGATTCACCTGCGGTGGACTGGGCCAGGTCCACCACTGTCTGCTCCCTTGTTGCAGATCACATAGACCAGTCATCATCTCATGGGAGAAGCAGAATAGACTAGAAAGGCTGAATGGCTGTGCTGTTCCCAAGGGCCACTGAGAAAGGGTGATATTGTTGAGTGAATTCGGCAGCAGTGCCGGCAGTAACACACAAAATAGTGGAGGAACTCAGCAGGCAGCGTCCAGGGAGAGGAACAACAGGGATCTTTAATCGATATGCACGCTCACTGGCCACGTTATCAGGTACTTCCTGTGCCTAGTCAAGTGGCCACTCAGCGTACATTTGTGGGTCTTCTGCTGCTGTAGCCCAGAACTTCAAGGCTCAGTGTTTTGTGCGTTCAGAGCTGCCCTTGTGCACACACACCACTGTTGTAACACTTGGTTGCCTTACTTGTCAGCTTGAACCAGTCTAGTCATTGTTCACATTGACAAGGCATTTTCGCCCATAGAACTGCTGCTCGCTGGATGGTTTTTGATTTTTGCACCATTCCTTGTAAACTCTAGAGACTATTGTGTGTGGAATCCCAGGAGATCAGCATTTTCTGAGATACTCAAACCACTCTGCCTGGCATGTACATTCCATGGTCAAAGTCACTTTGATCACATTTCTCCCCCATTCTGATGTTTGGTCTGAACAACAACTGAACCTCTTGACCATGTCTGCATGCTCTTATGCATTGAGCTGCTGCCACGTGATTACCTGATTAGATCAGGAATTCCCAGCCTTTTCTATGCCATGGTCCAATACTATTAAGCAAGGGGTTCGTGAACCCTAGGTTGGAACTCCTGGATTAGATACTTCCATTAACGGACAGGTGTATAGGTGTACCTAATAAAGTGGCCACAAAGTGTATAAGGAATCAAGAGTTATATAAAAAAATAAAGTTAGAATTTAAATGTGCTGATATGGAATAAAATGTGCACAAATACGTAAATACCAGCATGTATAGCGGTCAGTGTTTCCGTCTGAGATGTTCCTCTGGCAAACCTCTGGGCAGTCTCCTCAATCGTGTTACAGAATAAATGCTCTTGTAATATTTATCATTGTGTCCATTTGACTGGAACACTTGAAGACAAAAACCATTGTGGCCTCGCCAAAACTTTCTGCCTTTGGAGCATGTTTTAGACATGATGTCAACTACGTGCCTTGCATTTATTAGTTGGTTAGACAATGTCAAAGTTCAAAGTAAATTTATTATCAAAGTACATGAATGTCGTCATACACAACCCTGAGATTCAATGTCTTGAAATGTCACGAAAGTGAAAGTGTTTTTCCAGATACCTTCACAGCCTTGGAACATAACCGAGAGCCTCTTCTGACTTGTTACTGCACTAACCATCATGATGGCCCCCACCATCCAGGCCATGCTGTCGTCTGGGTGCTACCATCGAGCACGAGGAACAGGAGCCTTGGGTCCCACACTACCAGGTTCAAGAATGGCTATTACTCCTCAACCATCAGGCTCCTGAACCAGCATAAATAACAGCGTAGATAAATCTCCTAGTAGCTCTTCTTCCAGTTAGTCCTGGCGAAGGGTCTCGGCCCGAAACGTCGACTGTACCTCTTCTTAGAGATGCTGCCTGGCTTGCTGCGTTCACCAGCAACTTTGATGTGTGTTGCGTAGGTAACTTCACTCACCTCAACACTGAACTGATTCTGCAACCTACAGACTCACTTTCAAGGACTCTACAACTCATGTTCTCAGTGTTATTTAATTACTGTTTGCATAGCTTGTCTTCTCGTGCACACTGGTTGTCTGTCTTTGTTTGTTTTCATTTATTCTGTTCTATTTCTTTGTTCTAATGTGAATGCCTGCAAGAAAATGAATCTCAGGGTGGTACGTATGTACTCTGATAATAAACTCACTTTGGACTTTGAGTACTATGTGGACAACATGGTGTTGATCGTGTAAAGTCAACAGTCTGAAACTTTAACCAGAGGCTGATGAATCTGTGGAATTCATTGCCACAGACGGCGGTGGAGTCCGAGTCATTAGGTGTAATTAAAGCAGAGTTTGAGAGATTCCTGATTAATCAGGGTGCCAGAGGTTATGAGGAGAAGGCAGGAGAATGGGGTTGAGAGGTATAATAAATTGAACGGGCGGGTCAGTAGCTTACCGCTATAACAGCGCCAGTGACCCAGGTTCAAATCCCATCATTGCCTGTAAGGAGTTTGTACGTTCTCCCCGTGACTGCGTGGGTTTCCTGCGGGTGCTCCGGTTCCCTCCCACGTTTCAAAGACGTACTGGCGAGGTTTAGTAAGTTGTGGGCATGTTATGTTGGTGACACTTGCACATCCTCAGACTGTTGGTCATTGATACAAATGACACATTTCACTGTATGTTTTGATGAATCAATGTACATATGGCAAATAAAACTCATACTTACCTGTCAGGATGCCTCAAAAGTGTTGCTGAATGACCTCCTCCAGCAGCTCATTTCAGATATCGACTAACTTTTGCATTCATCTGTTTGTTATGACCTGTGTTGTGTGCCATGGGCGAT
Organism: Mobula birostris; assembly: GCF_030028105.1. NCBI lineage: Eukaryota > Metazoa > Chordata > Chondrichthyes > Myliobatiformes > Myliobatidae > Mobula > Mobula birostris. The sequence continues at coordinate 4,384,563 of NC_092383.1, read as the reverse complement.
TGTGGTCTTGGCCATGATTGTTTTCAGCAAATTTTTCTACACAAGTGGTTTACCATTACCTTCTTCTGGGCAGTGTCTTAACAAGACAGATGACCCCAGTTATTATCAATACTCTTCAGAGGTTCTGCCTGGCATCAGTGGTCACATAACCAGGACTTGTGATATGCACCAGTTGCTCATACGACCATCTACCACCTGATTCCATGGCTTCACGTGACCCTGATCGTGGGGCTAAGCAGGTGCTACACCTTGCCCAAGGGTGGTCTTCCGGCTAGTGGAGGGAAGAACTGCTTTACACCTCCTTTAGTAATTACACCCCGCCACCCAACTTTTTGCATCATCTCTTAAATCTACTCCCTCTCACCGAAGGGTTTTGGTCTGAAACGTCGATTGTACTCTTTTCCATAGACGCTGCCTGGCTTGAGTTCCTCCGGCATTCTGTGTGTCCCTCCCACCTTAAACTGTCACCCTCTAATTGTAGCTACTCCTACTCTAGGAAACCACCTCTGGTTATCTGCATCTCTCATGGTTGCACCGCTTAGCCTGCTGCGGAAAACAGGCCCAAACTGTCGTAGGGTTTCGCATAACACTGTGACAGCTCGGGCCGTCAGTTCCAAGTTCACTCCCGCATCCTATGCCGGGTGTTTGTACGTCCTCCTTGTTGGAACATGTGGGTTTCCTCCGGGTGCTCTAGTTTCCTTCCACGGTCCGAAAGCGTACGGATTAGTTTATTAATTGGCCATTGTAAATTGTCCTGTGATTAGGATAGGGTTAACTCAGTGGGTTGCTGGCAAGTCGGCTCGAATGACCAGGCAGTTCCTGTTCCACTCTGGATCACTAAATAAATAAAATGAAATCTCTCCCGATAGCTCAAGTCCTCCGATCCAGGCTTTGTCCCTGTGAGTCTCTTTCAAACCCTCTCCAAGCTTTATCACATCCCTCCTGTAGTGTGGTGGGCAGAATTTCACATGATACCTTCACAGAGTGGGAGCGTGTGTGAGAGTGAGAAACAGAGAGAGAGGGAGAGAGAAGGAGGAATGGATGGTGGGGAGGGGAGAGAGAAAGGGGGAAAGAGGGGAAGATAGAGAGAGTGTGGGTGTGTACCTGTGAGTGACCGGTATCAAATGTACACCAGATGATAAAAAACACAATTACTCAGTGTGGAGTGAGAGGGGAAATGAGTTCTGCTGTTCATAGAAACGGACCAATGTAAATACGTTGAACTTTTGAATTTTATAATATTACGGGAGTTTATTTGTATGTGTGGGTGTCCACGAATCGGCCTGGGTAAACCAGGGACTCCCTGCAGAGAAATACAGACTCCTCTTTGTTCCCAGTGTTGTTCAGTCAGTTGAAGGAGCCGGTACGTGCTGGGGCTCTCACACAAAATACTGGGGCAACTTAGGAGGTCAGGCACCATCAACAGAGGAGAATAAACAGTTGACGTTTCTGGCCAAGGACCTTCATCAGGACGCGACCCGAAACATCGACAGTTTATTCCCCTCCAGGGCTGCTGAGTTCCTCCAGCAGTCAGCGTGTGTTGCTTTGGATTTCCAGCACCTGCAGAATTTTTTGAGTTTCTTGCTGGGGTATTTGTGTGCATCGTCGGTGCCTCATTTGGCAGCCACCAGTTGGATTCATGCAATGTTATCAGTGTTCTCTGCCCAAAGACTGTACTGGTTGGAACTCAGGTGTCCCACCTCACCTCACCACCCAGCAGTTGACCTCTGGAGCTGTGGGTTACAGTTCTTCCTACACTGGATGGAGGCGGCAGGGTGGCGTAGCAATTAATGTAACAGTTTACTGCGCCAGCAGCCTGGGTTCGATTCTTGCCATTTAGTAAGGTAATTGTTCATTCTAAATTGTCCCGTAGTTAGGCTTGGATTGAATTGGGGATTGCTGGGCAGCGTGGCTCAAAGGCCCGTGAGGACTGTATCCCACTAAATAAATAAATAAATACCCTTGTGGGTTTCCTCCAGGGGCTCCGGTTTCCTCCCACACTCCAAAGATGCACTGGTTAGGGTTGGTAAGTTGTGGGCATGCTATGTTGGTGACAGTTGTGGGCTACTTCCAGCACACCATTGGACTGTGTTGGTCATTTCACTGGATGTTTTGATGTTTCATTGTATTTTTTTTAGATTATGAGGACACTCAGTCCTTGTTTATTATCATTTAGTAATGCATGCATTAAGAAATGATACAATGTTCCTTCAGTATAATATCACAGAAACACAAGACAGACCAAGACTAAAACTGACAAAAACCACATAATTATAACATATAGTTACAACAGTGCAAAGCAATACCGTAATTTGATAAAGAACAGACCATGGGCACTGTAAAAAAAAAAGTCTCAAAGTCCTGATAGCCCCATCATCTCACGCAGACAGTAGAAGGAAGAAAAACTCTCCCTGCCATGAACCTCCAGCGCCGCAAACTTGCCGATGCAGCATCCTGGAAGCACCCGACCACAGCCGACTCTGAGTCCGTCCGAAAACTTCAAGCCTCCAACCAGCCCTCTGACACTGAGCACCATCTCTGCCGAGCGCTTTGACCCTGGCCCCAGCTGCCGAGCAACAAACAAAGCTGAGGATTCAGGGCCCTCCCCTCCAGAGATTCTGGATCGCACAGTAGCAGCGGTAGCGAAACAGGCATTTCAGAAGTTTCACCAGATGTTCCTCCGTGCTTCTCACGTCCGTCTCCATCAGATCAGGATTGGGCAGGGCATCCTACTTGACAGATAACTGATATTCATTCCGGAGTTGCTGCTGCGCGCTGCGTCACCTCGCCATCTTCTCTTCAATTTTTATTTTATTTAGAGATACAGCACAGAACGGCTCAACAAGCTGTCCCTGCCCCCCCTCCTCCCAGCAACCCACCTATTTAACCCTGAATACAGGACTATTTACAGTAACAACCTACTAAACCGGTATGTCTTTAGTTTGTGGGAGGAAACCAGACCACCTGGAGACAACCCTGTACTTGATCTCTGGCCCTGCTGGCCACAGATCTTCCACTTGGTCATGGAAAGAATGTACTAACTCCTTACAGACAGCGCCAGAATTGAACTCTGATCTCTGGAATGCCCCAAGCTGTAACAGCGTCACGCCAACCGCTACACCACCGTGATGACCATGCGAGCGTGTGACATGTGACAAATAAAGCCAAGCTTATAATCTCATGACTGTGATTAGCGCTGAGCCCCTGGTTAATGGGACCGGGAACTGGACAGGTTAGGGATCAGTGCTGACTGTGTTGTTGGGTTTATAGTGGGACTGGATACTGGAGGGATTGGGGGTCAGTGCTGACTGTGTTGTTGGGTTTATAGTGGGACTGGATACTGGAGGGATTGGGGGTCAGTGCTGACTGTGTTGTTGGGTTTATAGTGGGACCGGGTACTGGAGGGATTGGGGGTCAGTGCTGATTGTGTTGTTGGGTTTATAGTGGGACCGGGTACTGGAGGGATTGGGGGTCAGTGCTGACTGTGTTGTTGGGTTTATAGTGGGACTGGATACTGGAGGGATTGGGGATCAGTGCTGACTGTGTTGTTGGGTTTATAGTGGGACTGGATACTGGAGGGATTGGGGGTCAGTGCTGACTGTGTTGTTGGGTTTATAGTGGGACTGGATACTGGAGGGATTGGGGGTCAGTGCTGACTGTGTTGTTGGGTTTATAGTGGGACCGGGTACTGGAGGGATTGGGGGTCAGTGCTGACTGTGTTGTTGGGTTTATAGTGGGACCGGGTACTGGAGGGATTGGGGGTCAGTGCTGACTGTGTTGTTGGGTTTATAGTGGGACTGGATACTGGAGGGATTGGGGGTCAGTGCTGACTGTGTTGTTGGGTTTATAGTGGGACCGGGTACTGGAGGGATTGGGGGTCAGTGCTGACTGTGTTGTTGGGTTTATAGTGGGACCGGGTACTGGAGGGATTGGGGGTCAGTGCTGACTGTGTTGTGGGGTTTATAGTGGGACTGGATACTGGAGGGATTGGGGGTCAGTGCTGACTGTGTTGTTGGGTTTATAGTGGGACTGGATACTGGACAGGTTAGGGATCAGTGCTGACTGTGTTGTTGGGTTTATAGTGGGACCGGGTACTGGAGGGATTGGGGGTCAGTGCTGACTGTGTTGTTGGGTTTATAGTGGGACCGGGTACTGGAGGGATTGGGGGTCAGTGCTGACTGTGTTGTTGGGTTTATAGTGGGACCGGGTACTGGAGGGATTGGAGGTCAGTGCTGACTGTGTTGTTGGGTTTAATCATTGCGTTGCATCGCGTGTTCAGTGGGAGCTCCTCGAGCTGTGTGCCCCAGGAGCTCCCAGCACAGACTGATATGTGCAGACGTCACAGCAGATAACATCCGCGTTCATTCATCATTGGCAAGGTGTTGCATGGGATCCATCCTGGGTGATTTCTAACACTCAATTCTGAACCTCTGGGCCTTGTGTTTAACTCATATCTTTATCTTCCCTTTTCCAATGCTCTTACAGTAAGATCATGATATATCAATCACCCTACATTGTCATTGTCTGTCTGTCTGTCTCTCTTTCTCTTCTCTTCACTTCTCTTTACCCCTCCTCTGTTCTTCTTTCCCTCTCTCACACAATCTCAGCCCTC